>NW_026267236.1:848880-853858 GCF_000697945.3 Frankliniella occidentalis
AAGTAAAGTAGTGCACGGTTTTTTACCGTTCTTGATTGGACGGCTTTTTTCGCCATAACAGTTTACCATTTTTCTCTTTTCTGCTTTCCGTCTCCTCCAGGTGGCTGTTCCACTCTACGATGAAGCGGTCACCCCGTCGCCTCGGTTGTCTTGCCTGCCGATCGAATAATCGACCCGGAATTTGTGGACCACCTCTGGAGCCCACCTAGGCCTGCGCCGCACCCCTTGCCTCCAGCCGAGCCTCCAGCAGCCCAGTCCGGTAAGAATGGATATGTAAATAACTCTATGACTCGCTCGGGGACGCTTCCGGGGTGACCGGCTCCTTCACTTTCCGTGATTGCGGGGATGCGGATTCTATGGCGGAATACGCCACACATTTTCTATTTCATTGGGTCTTTTTTTTACCCCTGCTCCTTTAACTCGTTTTTTTTTTTAAGTTTCTCGTCGGACCGCCCTGTTTGACCGTGAACGTTGTCCTCTAAAGGAAGTAGTTAGTTCAAGACGCGTCACCCGGTATAAGCCCTCGTATGTCACGGCCGGCGCGGCCCCGGGGCCCTGGTAGGGCATATACATATATATCTGTCGCTGCTTGTTTGCTCTAGGGGGCCTTATACTGGCGCGCATTCCATTCGGCCCCGTCATGTAGGGGCGCGGCGGGGCGGCCCTTGCATCCCGTGAAATTGTGTTAGCTGCAGCGTCAGGCGGGCGCGAGGCGGCTCAATCTGCAGGTGATCCGCGTGAAGTGTAATCCACCCCTGGATTAAAAGCGCGCCGCGCAACGTTCGCGGTCCATGGCAGAGTATCTCGTCGGGAGGAAGCTGTATCCGTCCCTCGCATCGATCATCTTGTTGTGATAAGGGCCGGCCGATGAGGCGAGCAGGGTGGTCCCGGCGGCGCCGGGCCCGAGCACCGCGGCTCGCTCACAATCCGATCCCATTCGGAGCGCGGCGAATGAGTCGCGCGGAACGGCGCGCGAGGCGGACGCGCTTACCTGCCCGCGGTGCTAAACATGCAGATCAAAGTCGACCACACATTTTCCGCACCACGTATCATCCCGCCGCCATACCGCCGTCGTCATTTTGGGCAGCTGATAGCTTCGCAGAGAGACACGTCTCTGATTGCGAGGAATGCCGGTATACGCGATGAGCAGCGGATCGATGATACCTACCTACGCCTCCTCATCGATACACCGGGATCCATTTCAACCAGTCTGCGGTCGGCCGAGTATGAAATTTCACACGAATCATCAGCGTCGCTGTCGTCGCCGTGCGCGTGCGGTTCTCACCTGGCCGATGACGCCCCCCCCCCCTCCCCCTCCCTGTCCTCCTCTTCTCCAGGCCCGAGCATAGCGCCCGGCCGCCAAGTCCTCTCCAAGCGGCGCAGTGCAACTGGTGGCGCCCCCCTCCCCCTCCCTGCCGCCGGGCCGACGTCCTCCTGCGCACCGGCGCGCATCGAATGGTATCACGGCCCGTCGGCCCAGACGGGGCATTTGATCCGATTCCGCGGGGCACACGACGTTGAATGACGCGAGAACAGATGTGAAGTCGTGGGGGCACAAAAACATCATCCTCCAGGCGAGCTGGTCGCTTGCGCCGGCCCAACTCGCCGCCCTCTCCTTGTCCAGGAAGTCGGGTCGCGACGCGCTCGTCTCTCCTGCTGGAGCGCCTCATGGACCATACCATTGGGCGTCGCCAGGTATTGTTAGTCAGTTGCGAGGGTGCCGGCCCGGTACCCATTGTGGCCTAATGACGTTTGATGGCCTGCGCCGGGCAACTGACACCCGCCACGCCGGGCCACGCTCCGCACGAGCCTTTTGTGCAAATCAAGGGTACGACGACATCCGTGCAGGAGGGGGCGTGGAGTGAGGGGGAATGGCGCCGAATCATATCGGGCAACGTAAACAAGAAGACGGCGTTATTTAAGGGAATTGATTTAGGACGAGTCTAGCCACAATAGCTACTATCTGCTGCTGGGCCCTACTCGGATGAGGAGTTAATAAAAATGATTCCGACTAATAATCAATCGCAGTGGCTCGCCATGGCCCAAGGCCCCGCTGTGGCTGAGCGGAAGTGGCTAGGGTCCGGGCCTATAGCAGGCGAGCCATAGCGTCCCTCCCACTGCGATGCTAGTCGAGATAGTCGGGGAGGACAAGATCGATGTCTGTTTAAGAGCCCCCTCCCGGGGGTACACGGTCCAGCCAGCATCATTATGGGAAATGATACACAGTCGCGCGCGTTTCGCTTTCTTAGTTTTTTGGTTGGACATGAACTACACCATTCCGGGGAAAAGTTTGTCCGTCCCCTATGGAGGCGAGGCAAGCAGTATCCTCAACCAGACGGGTGGTGGACGGTGGAGAGCTTTTTGGGGACGAGTGTCCGAGCGCACACATAGGGAAAAGGGTTCATGTTGCCTGACTCATCCTGCGCTCGTCTACGCCCCCTGGCCCCTGGCCTATCGTGCGCGCCTGCCCCCACATCCCCTCCCCAAACACTCATCAGTAGGGTTGGAGAGGAGAAGGCCCTAACCTTGTCCGTGTAGGAGTGTCCGTCTATCTGTGTTTGATGGACGTGGCGTTCTCCTTTTTTCGTGTCCATTTTTCTCTCTTTTCCGAATCGATTGGTGATTCACCTTGCGATGATGATCACTGATTGCCCCCTCGCCGTTCCACCCGGGCGGATGATGACTGCCGGGACCCCCTCGGGTGACACTCCGCTCTGACGTGACGTCGTGGTTTCGGTATGTCACCCGATGACGTACCTGCGGAAAGGACCCATTATGGCTCTTGTCGAAACCATTTTCCCTCTCCCCTCTCTCTCCATAAATGACCCATTTTACTTTAGTTTTCAGCGATGCACCCCCTCCCCTCTATCTGGTCCCGCTGTCCGGTTGAAGTGTGGTCATCCGGTCGTTGAAGAGAAGCAACGCAAAAAAGTCATGTACAATCTAACAGGGTGGTCTTACTGGCCGCGGTCCCAGCCGCAGCAGTTGAACAAAAGCAGGCTGCCCATTATTTTATTTTTATTTTTTCTGCTCCGTGGCGTAAATAATAGTTCTTTTCTTCGGCACGCACGTCGCGCCCGCTCGCTCACGCACCGCACGAGGCTGATTGACCATAGACCACACGACGCTGCCCTCTCCCTCTTCGCCCCTCTCTCTTCCGCTGCTCTGTGGTTTGTGTGTCTTTCGAAACTACGCCCACACGTGTGTGTGCTGGCGTTGGCTGCTGAAGGATCAGGTGGTGTACTTACTGTGGGGGTGTATAGTTGGTTCGACTGCTGTCCAGGTAATAAAAATTAAACTAGCAGTACACGGTTACGGTCAGTAAGTACACTGTAGAATCCTTGCGATCGACTAAGGCAGCTTTGTTGTGGCGGACTAATTGCGAACGAATTTCCTTTGTATTATTGCGAAGAAAAACCCTTCGCAATTTGCACTGTTACTGAGCACTGCAAAATGCTTGCAAAGAATTGTAAGCAGAATTGTAATAAAAACTAGTTTTTTTCCAGGCTTAACCTACATTTGCAATGCGAATACACAGTTTGCAAGGATTCTGGCAGCTTGCAAAGAATTTCTTTGCAGTACGAACTAATTCTTTGCAATGCGAAGCTCGAAAATTCTTTGCAACGCGTCGCAAAGAGTTTAGCTTGCAAGCAGTTCAATGCGTGCGTTGAGCGCGGGTACGGTCAAGTGTACAACGAGTATGGGCTCGGGTACTCCTCATCTAAAACTTTGCATATAAGTTATTTGAAAGTATCTCATGACTCTTATTATACATTATTTTTTTGTACCAGGGTTGTGTGGTAGTGTATTCACCTTATTATTAAAAACAGGAGCAGTTGATTGACGAATTTATTTACCTTCTCATCGCGGTTGGCAAGTTGGTGTGCGCAGACAGAATTTGACGTGTGTGTGTGTGTGTGTGTGTGTGTGATGAAGTCTAGCGATGACGGTTCTTCTACAACACTGCTGCCCCAGCACCGTAATGAAATAATATTATAGCGTCGAGGCGCTCGGCCTTGATGGGCCGGCCGGCCGGCCTGGAGGAGGGGGAAGGGGGGGGGATCTCCTCGCACGCGCCGAGGATCTTTTTCGCGCGCATTTTGTCATTGGGGCGCGGACATAGCGGAATGAGAGAGGGGAGGGGCGTCGTCGTCGGGCGTCACTGCTCAAAAACAAACAGCTGTGACGAAAGTGTTGACAATAATTATTTAATATCTCTGAATAGTGTTAGTGTGATGATACTTGCACTTATGTCGTCACATGGCCCTTAGAACGAGTACATAGTGACATGAATCAAACTACTATCTGGAAGAGGTGACAAGTTGTATCCGACAGTATGAAAGTGGCGAAAGAAAATGGAAGAAATGGCAATGGCAAAGAAACAGGAAGTGAAGAAGAGAAGGGAGGGAAGTAAAGAAGGAGGAAGGGACTGATGACATGCGGCGGGCAGCGGGACGCGCTTGGCCTTCACACACTTTGGCATAGGATTTGGCGCGCACGCTGGGTTTGGCGCGTTTTTTGTCATTGGCCGCAGAGAATCGGCAAGGACTCGGGCCCCTCGGAACTGGTGGAGCAAGCGTATGGGCACTGCGGGCGGGAGTGGCGGGAGACCGCGGGAGAAAAGGAGAGGGGGTGGGCGCAGGAGGTGGCGGGAGGGAGCGGCTGGCGCCAGCGTCGCGCTGCGCACGCGGGGCCCCTGCCCGTCCGAGGGTAGGCCGCCCCCAGCGCACCAGCGCCGGGCACGCTGCATACTCTGCCTCGCCCCCTCAGCGCGCGCCTCGTCCCTAGAGTTCCATGTAGGACTGAAAGCGCCCTAGCCTGCTTCCGCCGGGTGATCTGTAGAGAGAAGGGCGATAACTGCATGGACATGTCCTTAATTGCAGCCAACGCGGCTTCATAATAAAGAGAAGTTGAAAGAAATATCCAGTTTGAGACAGTGATCAGCATCCACAAGTGAAACATTATATTGCGACCCCCC
>NW_026267236.1:853913-861324 GCF_000697945.3 Frankliniella occidentalis
CCATCCCCCCTCGTTCCCACAAACAAAACTGCTGCCTGCGTCCCCTTAGTTGTCACAAACGCAGGTGATGGAATGTCGCCCACATTTATTTCTAATGCGCTTCGAAGACTGCGGTCCCTGCACGGCCGCCATAAAACGGCCCCCCTCTTCGGTGCGGTTGGGTGCGTGGCGTCCTCCAAGCAGCCTTCAGCCCTGCCCAGGGCGAGCCAGGGCCGTCGGCGTCCGTGCCAAGGGCACGCACAAGGTCGGTAAACAAGGACCCGTTCTGCAGCCGCCCCTGGCCCCCTGTGCTCTGATGCCCAGGGGTGGATCTGGCCCACAAGGCTGACGAGGGAGGGGCGGAACGTGCTGGTTGCGCTGACTTTCAGAGACCCCTTTTCTGTGATAAAATGTTGACCTATTTCCTGCTACCCATGGTGTAGGCTGTTGGCTACATTGCGATGTCCAGATAGATTAAACCATACTTGCCATTTTAATTTTTAACTAATTTTCAAACTAACCGCGAGTATTTTTGGCAGCGCGAGAGGAATTTGCAAATGAAGCGAGCAGACAACAACCAAAAAGGAAATCAACAACAGCCCTTTGACCCACCACCACCTCCAAAAACAAATTTTGAAAAATCCGCCCTTGAGATTTTGCCTTCCTGTAACTGCCACTTACGTTCCGGACCATTCACGTGAGGTTTGGTTCGTTTGGCCCTGCGCCCCCCTCCCCTGCGCGCCTGTATGCAGGCTGGAGTGACGGGTGTGTAGCCCGTATGGAGCCCCCTGGTCGCCACAAACACTTATTGCATCACGCCCCGCACGTCTGAGGTTTTCGCGCCCCTGTCATATACTTTTTTGCCAAACAACGTCGTAACGCGTCTTTGCGCGCCACGTATTTGTTTTCGTACGATCCCCTCCAACAACAAGTACTTCCACTTTCGAATTTCTTTCTCCTCGCAGAATGTCTTTGGTCGACCGATGGGTCGGTCGGCGCGCCGCGCCTGCGTCCTCTTCTCTCGGCAAATAGATAAGTGAAGTGGATGAAGTCGGCGGCGGGCGACCTTGGCCGTGGCGCGACGAGGAGCGCGGGGCTACGATCCGCTTTCCCGCCAAAATGACGTCGCGGCGTGACGGTGCGGTCCGTACGCCACGGCTGGCGTGACGAGGGCGGGATATGACGGGGCCCGGTGGCCTTCCTGAAGGCCTCGCATCGCGCGGGTGATGTTGTGGGGGAAGTAGTGTTTGGTTACATTTGAATACAATATCTTTCTCTTTTCCCGCCCGTTTCTTGTCGTGGGCGCGTCCTTGACTCTTGGCGTTTTTCTTTGCTTTCGCTTGCGTTCGATCGCGCGCGCGCCGCATTTGACTGAGCGCCGGGCGGGCTGTCGCGGGGACCGAATTCGTAGTACCGCACACAGAGGCGCGCGCACACGCACACACTGCCAGCCCGCGCTTGGCCAAGGCCACTCAGCGTGCTGGGGGAGAGAAGGGGAGAGGTGAAAGGGGATCCTGGGGGAGGAGGGAGGGGGTCACAGCGCGGGAACGTGCGGTTAGTGCAACACGTGGCGACGCGCAAACAACTCGTAATCTGTGCTGGTACTCTTCTGGCGACAGTTCACTGCGGTGTTGTTCCGCCGTTTTGAAAATGTAGTAAACGAAACACATGGGTCCTCACTGAAAGTGTGAAAAAAAAATACACGTGTTTGATGAAGTAAAACTTGAAGTTGAAGAATTTTGACAGTACTTTAATACTTTAAACATGACCAACTAATCACAATTTTAACTAGAGCGGGTGAACATTTTCATCACGGCCAAATCTTGTATTTCCACTCCTCTCTTTTAGTCGTTTTGCCCACGTCAGGGCAGCCCTCGATAAGCCCGCCACGCAGACACGCCGGCGCTGCGACGAGTACGCTACTCGTTCAGTGTAGTCTACGTGGCGGCAGATCGACTGACACGACTCGTGTTTCCCTTTCCGCTCAGCGTCGCAGATTTGTATCTTTGCAGATGTGCCCTGGCTGTTCTTTGCCTGCTGCTCCATATGGGTTACGTACCCAGATTACCAACCCGTTTGGTCAGCGTTGCGTCCAAAAAGAAAGAAAGAAAGAAAATATGGGTTACGTACCCCAGATTACCAACCCGTTTGGTCAGCGTTGCGTCCAAATCGCACATGTGTGCTCTGCAGCTCGATAGACCTTCCAAAGAACTCCAAGGGATACGTTTCTCGCCACAGCTTATACTTGTACATCCTTTGGCGAACGTTGCCTCCCGCCG
Source organism: Frankliniella occidentalis (assembly GCF_000697945.3). NCBI lineage: Eukaryota > Metazoa > Arthropoda > Insecta > Thysanoptera > Thripidae > Frankliniella > Frankliniella occidentalis. Next base: position 856,172 of record NW_026267236.1, read on the forward strand.
TGGTGTGCAATCGCACGGTGCTCGAGTTGGGACCTTATCGCTATCGTCATCTGTGTCGGCTGGTAATCCTTTGTAGGTGGGGAGGATCAAGAGTCTTCACGCCAGCGGCTTTGCTCGGCGTATGCGTCGCCTAAAAATATGAGAGCTAAAAGAATGTACCAGTGGCGGAGGAGTTTTCGGAACTCATATTTGAAGTTTGTACTCGGCCTCCTTCCTTGACCGGTCGTTCTACAGGAAGCTGCAGCGCACGCGCGGCCGAAGGGTTGAGCGCGCTGTGTGTTTTGACAGCCCGTCATAAACACGTGCGTGGTGGATGGACCTCGTATTCTTCTCGCCCCTGACGACGTCTCCATCCGGGCGGTATTGCGGGGAGGGATGATGACCCGCGGAGAAAGTTCGTTAGAAACAAAATACCGCTGATTAGAAGAAGAACTTTTCTCTCCTGCTCGAACCTGAGGTCGTGCGGCCAGCGGCCACCGAACACCCTTTGTTTCGCCACCATCACCCCTTGTTAAGTAAATCATCGGTTGTTTTCCTTGTTTTATTTTTGCAAATTAACATTGCAAATATGACCAGCTTCTAACAGTTCGAAAGTAGTGCACTCGGCCTGGACCTAGAAATTGATTTAACAACCCCCCTGCCAGGTCTCCTAGGTCTCCGCTTCTAGCGAAACGTAGCAATAGTACTCGTCGAAACTTATCTTTTCAACTTTATTCTCTAATTTGTGCCAATTTTAACGTTTAACAACCTGATACACATTTTCAGTTTGTGCGTCTCCACTACACTGGTTTCCGCAGTGATTAGGAAGGCCATGCAAATACTACTTTTCTTCAGACGTGGCTCTCTGAAAGAGACCCCCTACGGCGTGATGTAGGTGGCGTGTGAGGACCCGAGACACACGCGGAGATAAATCAGCAACTGTGTATGTGTGTGAGAGAGATGAGAGAGTAAGTACTGCCGGCTACTGTGCGGCCAGACTGGCGTGGGATCATCGGCTAATTGACGACACATTTGAATCGTACAATGATCCGAGTTCGGATTTTCGGATGCTTTACGACGGAATGTTTTACTCCCTGCTCCAACCATTTTGTTGCACCCGGTGACAAAAGAAAATTGTTTATTCCGCTCACAGATTTGTTGTTTTTCCTAGTATAACTCATGTCCTATACCTGCCTTGCTTGCCAAAATTTGGGACGGGTTCCGTTTTGGTTGACAAATTTTGGCCGTTATTTGCCCACCCTTTTAAGAGACGCCCAACTCTTGGCCGCTTCGAATACCAAATTTGAAGTTTCCGATAGACGGCCAAAATTTGGCAATCAAAAAGGAGTGCCAAAATTTTGGCAAGCTAGGCGACCATACGGCGTTTAGAGTGCTGTCTGACGTTGATTCCTCCAGTCCAACAACCGCATATTGTCGCTCGTTGAATCGCAATCGAACAAATCAATAAAATGGCGACGTGGCAGCACCCTCGCAGTGGGGGTTGGAAGCGACCGAACCGATGCAGGCTTGCTGTACGGACAAAAGACATCCAACCACTACTTAGTGTAATTGGGCCCAAAGTGAAGCTGCATCTCTCACTCGGAGGCGTTCTCTCACCCGCTCTGCCGAAAACCGCTGGCAGTTTATTCGTACGCGGCCCACCTCGGATCTTGTTTCATACCGAGGATCGCGTTTCGCGAATCGGCCTTTGATTGCGAATTAGAAAGCAGAGCGCGGCGCGGTGTACATGTCAGTTACGTGTGTGATTGTGTGTTTGTTTGCCCCGGGCCATCACGACCGCTACCTCGCTTACACCTCACGGGCCCCGACGGTCTATCTCGGGAATCTTTGACGCGAGAATTAACACAAATCTTTTTTCCTCTCCTTCGCTCTAGCTGGCGGGTCAGCAGCGACACGTAATAATATTCTGAAATCAATATCGTCGCACAGGCACGTTTTTATTATGCCTCTTTTTTTAGGTTTCTCCTGCTGTTTTCAAGACAGTTATTTGAACGCTTTTGCATATGCGAGGGCTGTAATCACAGGCCATAAACACGTTGCTCATAAATTTGGACCAGCCTTCTTCCCCTGCTCCCGTTCGATCACATACACACTTTTAGTCGAGGGTGAGCTATGGAGGCGCTCGTCCCGGACCTCTCCTCCTTCTCACCGGTTATAAACACAGTTGGCTGCAAATTTGACTGAGAATTTGGTAGAATTCGTACGAGTTTGACGGAACGTTCGTCGGGAAATATTGATTACACGCTTCTTTTGGACGGGCGCGATTAATTTTATCGCAGGGCGTTATTAATGCTCCGGCTGCCCCCAAAAAGATACGCTTGCTCTTATGCGTGTGGTTTGATGGGTTGCTGGTGTTTCCGAACGCAGCCAGACGACATCGCTCCAGGCGAGACTCTCGCTCGGGAGTTTTAATAAACGTGTCCCAAATATTCAATCGTCCCTCTTCGTCGTCGTCGCGCCACAGGTTTAAGATTTATGGAGTCCATCGTAGAGAGGCATTTCTGTGTTCTACAAAGCACGCTGGGACGGGATTTGTTTATTTTTTAATCTTTCAACTAGCAGCTCTGGTACGTCGTACTAATTTTAAAGATTGTTTTAATTCCTCAAAATAATCTGAAACTATTTAATAAAAGAGCAAATATGATGAAAAAGAATGAGAGAGAGAGAGAAAGAAAGAAAGAAAGAAAGAAAGAAAGAAAGAAAGAAAAGAAAAGAGGGTACTGGGCTGTGAGGGAGGGGTATCTGGAGAGTGGGAAGGGGTATCCATGGGCCTCCTGCTGCTGCCTCAAATAAAAATCCGGTAGCCGTCGGGAGACCCGTCGCGCCCGGCGCTTGGCCGTAGTAAGACCGAGTGATCAGTGGCTTCCCGCCAAAAGCCTGCTGGGCCCGGAGGTGTCGCGGCCAGGCCCCGGCCGGCCCCAGAGGGAAAACCTGCCCCCTCCGGAGCGATTAGGCATACCGTGGACAGACTCCAGCATTACCAGGCGACACGTCCAATTTCGTTTTCCCCGCCAAAACCCTGCCCCTCGTGCCCCGTCCCTTATTCGGTAAACAACATTGAGGTCTGCTGCTTTTGTTTTTGCGTCTTCCCTTTTTTGGGGGGTATATATGCCAAGAATAATTCTGGAATTAAATTGGAGCTCGTTATTGCCTTGTCCTTCCCCGCTGCTGCCAGCGGTGCTCCCCTTATCATTGCTTTTCACGCTGGACTTGGTCATTCCTTCGCCGCCCAGCATCGCGCGCGCGCTCAGTCAGTAGAGCTATCTTGCGTGGCCTTGGCTGCCTCAGCAGAAAACAAGTCGCCGCGCTGAGCAGGCGATGCCGCCGCGTTGGCTTGAAAAAAGCGCGGGAAAAGGCTGCTGCTGCTGATGCGCCTGCCAATAATAAGCAAAAGCCGGGTGGATATGAGCGCGCGCGGCACGAGGCTGACACGGGCCCGCCGCGTGCGCCGTGCCGAATATGAAATGTGTACGTGACGGGCATGGCCGGCCCCCAGGACAGACAGCCAGCACGAGTACTACGAGTGGAGGACCCGGCCCGGGCCCCCGCGCGCGCGCGTGGTGGACGCAGATAAGTAGTGTAGTGGCCTACGCTCAGTTTGCATCTCACTCACTCTCGCTGCCCGCTTGCTCAGTGTTCTTTTATCTAGCTACTCCGGACGCACGCGCCTTTTTCTAGAAAACAGAACGAAAGAAACCCATGATGAATGGTTCACTCTTATGAGTAGTACCGGACAACGCTAAAGCGAATACAGTTGAATATGTACACGTTTTGACTGTAAGTCCCACCGCTAAGGACGTATCCAGGATGGAGGAGTGTGTGTGTGTGTGTGTGTGTGTGTGTGTGTGTGCGTGTGTGGCCTAGGGGGGGAGGGGGGCAAATCAACCGGCCTCTCCCTCCAAAAAACAGTAAACGCAGTCGCGCTCCGTGGTATACTCTTTTAGGATCATGAAAGCAACTTTTATCTGACCCAGAAACACAAAATTGTTAATTTCTGAAAACCTCGTTGAGTTGGCGTGGAATCACGCACATCTTTGAAATGACGTACTATTTCTTCCAACTTATATTTGATATTTTACGGGACCGAGAATTATGAAAATTCCGCGATGCCTGCTGAGGGCGTGTGCTGTGTTGTCGGGTGTCGGGATGGCAGAGGGTCAGGCAAGAGATATCCAATCCACACCAGACAAACATTTTGATAAAGAGCGTCTGTCGGGCTGCTACTGTTCTGTCCCGATCGGAAATTAAAAAGCGGAGGTAAAGGGGCGGGCGGGGACATAGTTTCCCCGCCGTTGCAACATTGTTGTGGGGACCCGTGGCCTAGTAGACATTATCTAGAAGAAGATAGCGGCGGGAAGCTCGATACGAGTTGTGTCCCCATTTTTCGGGGAAAGGCTGAGTTGTGTGTGAGAGAGACTTTAAAAACCACGAGGAGGGGTGCTCTTTAATTGCGTGAAGCCCGAGTGAGAGCCCACCCAGAGACGAGGCCGGGTTAACTGCACAGCTACTCCAGGTGTAGGTAGAGGGTGGCTATCATACTTTATATACGCTGTACCCCGCCAGGCCATTACTTGCCGCACTCAGTCTATTTGCAGGAGAGCACTGGGACCAAGCGGTATTGACATGACGAGTAAAGATGTATGGTAACCCTGCCTTGTGGCACGGGTATGCCAATTCACACCCAAACACGACGACGACCAGTAGTTGAGCTCGCGCGTGGTATTTTTCTTCTGAGAAGGACACGAGAAGGTGGCGGCGGGGACAAGGTGAGGCGAGGTGCCGCCCTCGCGCGCTCTCATGGCCCGGCTCAGGGGCCCCACTGACCTCGATAGCGCACAAGGACTCAAGTCGAACGCAAATAACTGAACAGTGTTGCGAGGCGAGAAAGCATCCCAAAGCAGACAGCGGGCTCGCGGCCCGTGCCCTGCCCATTATTGAAGAAACGCAACGAAAGTTAGCTTCTGGCTACTCCACCTCGCATTATAAATTTTTTGTCATATTTCCGAACCTTTTCCTCTTCCGTTTGACTTTCTTTCGCCCTTCTCCCGAAAGTGTACCGACGCAACATTGTAACGCGCGAGGCTCCGGGTGATAATGGTGCTGTAAAGTAGTGCGGGCGTGGTGATAATGGTGATAATGTGGTACCGGCGCCC
>NW_026267236.1:861374-879093 GCF_000697945.3 Frankliniella occidentalis
CTCTCTCTCTCTCTCTCTCTCTCTCTCTCTCTCTCTCTCTCTGGGTTCTTGTCCGTCCTCCGTCCCACCTTACCTACAGTACTGCCTCGATCTTGACTGGGGAATCGGGACCGGACTTCAGCTTAGAGAGAACGGCCCGAAAGTTAGCCACATGTTGCGAGTCTATTGTGACGACGCGCGCCCGGGCACCAACCAGTTGTAAATGCTTTGTCTACCGGCCGGCCGGCGAGCTCGCGCGAGCTCGGAAGGTTGTAAACCCCCTTCCGTAAGCAGGGACTGCCACAAAATTTCAGCTTAGATCGGGGCAGCTTAGATCGGGGCAGTACTGTATACAGAGTGAACTACAATGTTTTGCTTCCTGTTCCAATTGGAAATAAATAAATTTATTGCCTCAAAATAGGTCCCATGAGCTTACTTGTGAAAGCCCTATTACAAAATATTACAAAATGTTATGAGCGTTTTCAAGTTTAGCTTTTTGCATCCCCTAAGCTGACAATGTTCAATAGTCCGTCGCATGAACTACGTGTGCAGTTTTGCCATGGCCGATTGAACTTAGGTTCAACCAGCGGTCAAATCCACCTTGTTTCACACCTCCGCATCGTCGTGACTTTGCTGCCGCGCGCAAGCCCAGCGTCCCTCCCTGCCGTTCTTGGAACGAGCGAGGAGGACGCGAGCTTGACTTTGCCGCCACGCTGCGCTCCGCTCGCTGCCACGCGGTGCCACCCCCCACAGGCGGTGCGCTCGGCCGTCGCCAGGGGGCAGCACTCGGCAGTGTCTCAGGGGCGCTCGCCTTGCGGCCGGCGGCTGAAGCTGTCGTCGAGCGGCGGGCTCGCTCAAACTGGCGCTGCTCTAGGGCCAGACCACGCAACGAGGACGAGCGTCCACGCGAGTCCGCGCCGACCCTGCACAGTCCCCCTTCTGGCACCGGAGTGGAGTGCAACTTCTGGAGAATGGACAGCACTTTGTTATGTTGCGTCCCTGTCCCCCAGCTGCGCGCGGCGCTGCGGTGGATAGAGTGGTCATCGGCGACACATCTGCCGGCCAACGGGCAGCGCGATAAATAAATTAGATCAGCCACTACTATCGCGGGCTGACCTGCTCCCATTGTCGCATTGTTATCGGGCCGCCGGCGCAAACTTTGGCGAGTCAAAAGGGGCTGCGTCACAAACCACCTCTCCTCACCCGTGACGCGCCTCCGCGGGGCTGCGCTGCGCTGCGGAACGCATCCCCTTGTCTTATAATGTGGCGATGACGGCAGGATTTTTGCAGGGGCGAAAATTTTCGCCACCTGGTCACGCTCTGGAGACGGCTCTGTGTCCCGTGTGCGTTTGTGTGTGTGTTTCTGTGTCTGTGTGTGTGTTTCTGTGTCTGTGTGTGTGTCCGTGAGTGTGTGTGTGGCCAAGGATCTGTCACAGTGGTGAGGACCCTGAGCCGTACCGGAGTTTTATGATTTTATAAAAGCGCTGTAAAACCCCCACAGAGCGCGGGCGACCCCCCGAGAGTAGCGAAGGGCTGCCTGCTCCGCTCGTGTGGGGGCGGCGTCGACGTTGCGGTGTGAGTGAGGCACTTTAGCTCAGGTGGATTTTACCCGAACGAAACAAAAACTCCCATGCTTCTCCTCTGCCTCTTTGGACTCGAGGCGTCGTCATTTATAACATTGAACGGTTTGAAAGTCATATCGGCGTGGGACGTTACGTACGAGGGAAAGGGTGAGGCGGCCGAGAGCGGCTGGGCCGTGGGCCGGGCCGGCCTGAGTCCCATGATGAATGCTCTCTCGTTTGTCGGCCGGCCGGACCCCCTCCTGAGGTGATCTGCCCGGGGCCGGGGGGGACCAGGGGCTGGGGCAGGGCCGGCCGGGAGGTCATCAGGGCCCCGATACCGAGGGCACCGAGGGGTCACTCTCTCGCCGCTCTGCTGCCGCTCCACACCTCTCGGAGACAATGCGGCTCATCAGCGTGCCCAAAGTGGTCCAGCGGCAGCCGGTCGCCGCTGTTGCGCGCTCGATTGCGCGGACAATGGGGTGATATGAAGAGTTACCCCCGCCAGCCTACACTGCCGAAAATGAAATGAGATCCGAAAGGTTTTCGTGCTCCTTTGCTGCATTGCAAGGGAGAGGGCCGGAGTCGAGCCGCCGCTGCCCGCTTTGCGCTTGCGTTGTTTGAAATCGGAGCATTTCGAACGTAATTTTTAACGACATGTCGGTGCACAGCCTCCCTGACCAGCACTCATTAGGACCAACCCGTTCTCATTAGCGGAGCAGGGTTCCCTGCGGGGCGTGGCGGGGCGTAGCGCAGCCCTCAGCAGGGCCCCCGCCGCTGCCCCTCCACGCCCGGGGCCTGCCCGGGCCCCCGCAGCCCCGTAGGCCCGCGGGGTCGCGCCCTCTCACGAGCCGACAAAGGGATGCCGACAACGCGCCGCCATCTTTAAAAGGCTGCCGGCCAGGCCCTCACAGCACGATGGACTCTCCCTCTCTCTGCCGCACTCGCTCGTTCCTTTCGAGTGATGGTGCGGGAGCGACGAGGATGGAGATGACGGTGTGTGAGGACGTTTTCGAAAGCCGAGCCGATTGGCCAGCCGCCCTCCCTGCGGCACGGCACCCTTGCGGCGAGTCATCCCGATGGGGTTGACGTCATCCTGTAGGAATGCTTTAGGATAATATTTAGCGGGCATCTTTACGCGGACCTCGCGGAGGAATACCCCCAAGAGGAAAAGTCTGAAGTTTGCTGCTGCTACTCACTTAAGCTCCTCTATCGGAAGCCTAAAGGCGTGGGCGTAAGCGCGAAATAGCGACCTAATCTTAACTAGATACACATTTTGATATTTTGTGTCCACGATTGTTTAAGAAATTTGCTTCATAGTTCGAAACTCTTAGAACCCAGTCTGTAAGTGAATTCCAAAACAAAACAGAACAAACTGTGTAACACTCGTTCATGTAAATAATGTACCAACGAGTTCAGGTCGGTACGCTTTTGCGGTTACGCACTTTGCCATGTCGCAGTCGCTGCGTAAGTGAATTTCCAAAGGTACTAAAGTTTAGTGCCTTTGGAGAGGCGCTAAATGTGACCTTTCACACCTTTAGCTGGCTGGCTACATATGAGTTCCATACAAGTTCAGTGCCTTTGGAAAGGCACGAAACTTTAGTGCCCCAGGAAAGGCACTAAACTGCGCCCTTGACTTTAGTGCCCCGGGAAAGGTGTTGTTTAGTGCCTTTGTTTTACCAGTGAATATATTGCACCTATCGTTGGAAACACATATTCTGTGTCATGTGCGTAACAAGCACTATTTTCTGTGTGAGGAGGGTCGGTCGGTATAATAACACTTCGATCCGACTGGCCTATCCTCTAATGGTCGAGCAAGCAGCAGTACCCGGCCTTTACCCGGCGCGCCTCTGCCAGACTACTACTACTCGTAAATTACGAGGCAAACTCCAATAATTATACAAAATCTAGAGTAACTTCAACTCCGACCCCTCTCTGCGGGACGGAGCGTGATGGACAAGCCGTGCGCGCCCCGCTCATGAGTTGTTTACTACTAATTATCGTAATGGCGCTCTATCGCTGCGCGGTCCTGCTGCGTTTGGATTTCTCCATTTCTGGTCTCATCCAGCATGCTGCAGCAGCCGTTTCCAAATAATCACACATGGTGTGTTTTCGCTCTGTGTTGACTTTCGTTATCGGCGCGGCCTGCATGCCCTGCATTCACGCAACTTGAGGCCGAAGTCGAAAGTGTAAAACCACAGCAGCAGCGCAACGGACGCGTGAAATGAACAGTATATGGTGACGTTTCGGGCTAAAATAAATCGCAGAGGCAAAGATATTTTTATTTTCTTTCTCACCTTCGCCCGCGTTTGCTGTGCTCTCGGCGGTGGACGCGACGGGGCCGAGGCGATATCTGTCATCACCTAATAAGATCCGTGTGGACCACGATGGATTTATGGGCAGAGCACCACCTCGCTGGGACGGGCGAGTAACTAACCACACACACTCTGCGCGGTATGTGAGGAACGGCTGGAAAACGGCCGTGTTCCGTCGCTTGTTCTGCAATTCTCGAGAATAAAAGGGCCGTGTTCGTCTGACAGCGTGAAGGGGTTACGCGGTTCATAAGAAAGGAAAGGGCAAATTTGGATTTCGATCAATATTACAACTTTGAGCTGAACGTCTCTTCAACTTCAAAGAGGGTTACAACGCCGTCAGTTCACATGAATTTCTAGTGTGTGGCATATTCGTCACATAGCTGTGTTGTTATTGTATACTTTTCTTCCATCGGATCTAACTCGGTCCCCGGAAGAGTTTCTGAGCTTCATAGATGAGACATCCGCTTTTAAACTATACATTATATCACTGTTTGTCATATTAACTTTCGACACCCATTTTGTAAGAATTTGTGGTCCAAAAGCGACAAATTTAAGCTTTTTATAAGACAAGGTCAATGTTTTTCGAACTGTTATTCTGAACATAAAAATACCACTCCCGAAATATTATTTGCTATTGTAAAGATCGTGATAGGAATTTCCGTCGAAACTACCCCCGTAACTGATAAAGTGTGAAACTGGCATGCACATACAAGTGCTCAACACTACCTTGCACACTTTTAAGATTTACTAGAAAATTTGAATACTAAATATAGAACAGAGTGAACTTTAACACTATACTATGAAAAATATCCTCGTAAATCCACGACATATTTTTGCAATTAATATCTACTCAATATGTTGTAATTTTATGACTCCTCAAACTTGTTTTTCGATGAATTCCAAGTGGATATATAGTGCTTGTAATTTTACCATTTTGAATCGTAATTTTACGGCACGCGTCGAGGAAAATTTTCACGTACTTCAGGGTTAGCTGTGAAAGCTTTTGAACACTTTAAAGAATTTCCAGAATTTCCAGTCCAACACCAAAGAGTATAGAGTTCAACACAATATGCATGCCATCTGCACAACACTTTTGTTTTCAGTGTAAGTTCGATGTTTTCCCGGTGTTTACCCGTCTAGCAGAAGTTATATTATTTCGTATCAATTATCCAGCTACAATTTCTTCCTTTTGTTGATACGCATGCACTGAAGAAAAATATTCCTCGGGCTCGTTACAGGGGTTACATTCGGACTGTCTGGCCCGCTCTCTCACCCGTCATTTTCGCGCCTCATATGGCGTCCCAGACGTCCGTTAAGGCGTTCCCCGTGTGATCGATGGTGTGGCGTACGGGAGAGACAAAACGACGTGAGTTATTGGATTAAATAATCGGACCTCCAGATAGGGCGCTGCGCCGAATAATGTGTCTCATCAACGATGGCGGCGAGAACTTCTCCACGAAATTGTTTGTTGTCTGCTGCGCCCCAAACTGATTCACCCTTCAACTTTTTGCTTAAATAAAATGAGTTGCCTGGTGAAAGAGGATAAAGTAAAGGGGTAGAGGTTCATTTCCGCGCCGCCGTTTCGAGGCGCGAGGCGCGAAAGCAAATTAAAGCCAGAGTTCGAGATGAACTTACGAGTGTCATAAACAACACTATGCGGTCATCTTTCACACTCGTCTCTCTTTATCCGATCAGAGCGCCCTCTTATCCTCCAGATCTTCACTTCCACCTCGCAATACAGGCGCGTCTGACTCAAAATCTAATTTCAATATTCATTTGCTCCCCGCGGCTGGGTCAAAGTTATACTCAGTGACTGCAATGAGGAGCGGGGAAGGGAAGAGGAAGAGGGAAGCCTTGCGACAGTCATTATCGATTCGCTCCGTTCGATAGGATCGACCCCAGCCGGTCGAAGCTGATGTTGTGCTTTTGCGTCGTCGCTTACAGGCGACGCAATGAGATGGCAATAACTCGCAGAACTTAAATGGCCAATACCACTAATGCATGCAAGATCTCTAAAAATGAGTTGAAAACATCTGAGCTTGTCTATTTCATTTTTCTTGTGTGAATATTTCCTGGTTCAATAAATTCAACATGCTTCTTCTAATAATTGCTCCTATATAATCCTCGATTCTTGTCGACTTGTTCAACACGTTTTCTTGCAAAATGAATTATCGCATCCTTTTTTATGGACGACCCCTTTCCTTGAGCCCTCTGCAGGCCGGCCGGCTCTCAACCTGCAGCGAACTGGACGAGCTCTCGAAGGTCGCTGCACCCAGCTGCACTCGAGTTGCATTTGCTTGCTTTTCTTTTGCGGCCCTGCAGCCAGCAGCACGCCCTGCCCCAACCCGAGGCGGGGGGAAGGGCGAGGGGAGAAATAAAATCAAGACGCCACTGGGCAAGTCAAGGCGAGTCCCGGCGGGGCCGCTGCCGTCGCCGCGCCGCATGCATCGATTTGTTATCCAGATATCAGCCTCCTTTCAGCCTTGGGGTGTCTAGAAAATGCGCTAATCTGCCCTTTACTCCAGACGTAAGTTTTTCTTACATACCGAAGTCACCAATGTCTCACAACTTATTCTGCAAGCGGACGTTTTGCAGTCTCGCCCGGAGTAACAGGGAGTGGCGTAAGTTTAATTATTAAACACTGCATCTCCCTTCCCTTTTCCCGCCGCCCACCGCCCCACCCATCCCTTGTTGCTGTTGTGCATAGCCACGTGATGTGCGTGCATGCGTTCTTATGCGTGCAGGAATGCCCACCAGACCCGCAGAGTTTGTTACTTGCAGAAAGTCTATACTCTCAAAACACATTATTAGGCCCGGCAATTCTATGGTTCAAACAATGGGACATTGCTACTAACAGCAGGAATTGCCACTGTTGCAGGTGTCACGGATAACGACAGAACTAGTCAGTGCGAGAGAGACAGACTTATAGGTGACCCAGAAGAGTGAGAGCGCGAATGATAACAAAGTGGCCCGCGGGCCGCTTAACCGGAACCCCTGCACTGTTCCATCCACATAGAATAGTGCGACATGCACCACTTTTATCAGTTTCCGTCCCACCGCTGGATTTTTAGAGCTTACTTGTCTCGTCGGAGCTAGATGCGAAGAGTGTTAGAATCTGTATAACTCCTCATATCATGTATCTTCATGTGCTACTAGTTTTTCTGGAACGCCCTTCAATACCCGTTACATTTGCCGACAGCACGCGAAGCAGGGTAGAGTCTAGAGATACTGTCCAGGATGTTGTCGCACCTGTACTGTGACACGCGTCCTTCCCGTGTCTCGCGCAAGCTGACAACACGACGTGTCGAACCGAAAAGATTATACTTTTGACAAAACGATGTTCACCTCACTCGCTCGCCCCGATCAGCAAGAACAAGAAGGGCTGAGAAATTGCGGCAGTACGTGACGCCAGCGAGAGGAAAGGATCAATCAGCCGATCAGTAATGGAAACCAAACAAGAAACGGAGTGAAATACCAATAGTGATATCCATCAAAAACAGGTAGACCTGAATGCATTCGACTCCCCACGCCCTTTTCTTGACCGCAAAATTTCTCGGCACCTGAGTGGTGAGTACCAGTTTCCTGCAAGTACTTTATATCCAGCGCGAAATCGCCTCATAACCGTCGTGAGCGGCGTACGCGTGGTTGCTATGGAAACTGCACGAGACCCCCCCCCCCCCTTTATTGTACCCATGCCCCCATCTCACCCTTCGCCTCTTTCCCCTCACTCCTCGACCTTGCAACACGCGCTGCCTTATGCATTTTCGCCATGCCAAAAGGGACCAAAAGACCATTCGATTCCACCTGATTCTCAAATAAATTTCCCAAAATATGCAAGGGGTCGTCTGCGCAGCAGGCAGGCAGCGATTGAGAGACGGTTGTCGATATGTTCGTATTCGCCATCACCAACCTGTCAATCACTGCCAATGGACGGTCGGGGCGAGCCGGGCCGAGCGGGGTCCTCCTCATCCTCATACATTTTAAAGTCCCTCCTGGGTACGTACGGGCCGAAGCCCCGTCTCCCCTTTCCACTACTCATTCGTGTGGCCTCCAGTGCACTCGGTGCGGCGCATTGTCGTGCAGCGCAGTCCGATGCAGCATGAGTGCAATGTGCAACTCAAGCCAGCCGTATGTGCTCGGAGCGCTCTGCGGTCCACTGTGTCATTAAATCTCATGTCGGAACTTGCCCTGTGGATTTAAAAGGACAATTTCATTTTGAGCGAGTAGTGAAAACTCAATCCCCATTTTCTGAACGATTGCGAAGCCCATTAATCCAGTGGTGCACAACGATTCGCGTTTGGGATATAAATTTTTAACACGTTTGAAAAATCTTCTGGCCCTTTTTGAGATGTATCTCCCTGGCTGGAGTGTTGTCTCTTTGGGGCCAGCCAGTCGGCTTCGTGAGTCAGGCGAACATGACTTCGTGCAGTTTGTTAAATCCCTTGCACGCCGCGGGGCGGGGGCAGTTGATGGACGGACGTTGGCCGTCACCCTGGTCGTGCAGCTTCCCCCTTCTCTCTTCCTTAGGGCTCGTAATTGCCTCGTAATGTGCGAGAGACAGGGTGCGGGGAGGGGGCTTGTGGTTGAACAGAGAACTGCATGGCATTGCTGTGCAACGAGCTTGCAGGTTTCAGTCGTTCTCTTATATACCATACCTTTACTCTGCTGCAACGCCCCGAACAAGCAGCCGTAATAACCCTTTTTGAAGTTTGAAGTTTGAAGAACGCCCACCACTCACCCTTGCTGCCAAGAGTAACTAGACACTAGACGTTGCTCTCATTTGTTTCTCGAATTCACGCGGCTTTGCAATCGATGTGTAGTTTTGGCAGGTGCAATTTGCGTAGACTGCATGCTGCGATTTATTAGGTCGCAAATGACGCTTGGTTAGTTTGCAGAGTGTATGTAAGTAGCTGCTGTCTTTGCAGAACGCTCGGGAATGCAATGGTGCCGGGGTGAAAGCAAAGAGTGTGTCCTGTGGACTTGTTTGGCTGCAGCTTGCAGCAGCAGGGCCAACCGGTGGGGCACCGACGCGGCGCACTGCTGCGCTTGTCGAGTCGAAGGCTGCATTTTCGCGACTCCAGGGCCCAGGTCTCAGGGCCGGTCCCCTGGGCTGGGCCCCTCGTCTGCCCCTGGGCCTCTCGCTGCAACGCACACTGCCGACCTGATTCGCTGCACCGTTACGTGACGTGTCACCAGGTGGTGCACACGGCCTGTAAAACACAGTAAAACTCCTTGGCTAGAAATTTCGAAATGGCAAATTCTAAAAATGATAATGAAAACTTGTTGAAAGGGGCGTTGGCCAAACCGATGAAAACGGTCAATCTATTTATACAAGACACGCAAAGAATGCTAGCAATGAGAAAGTTGTGGCAATTTGATATTACATAGGTACTTCGTGATGAATCGGTCAGATGACCCAACGTCGTTCACTCCGACTTCAACAAAAATTAAAACGATTATGCTGCTTTACAACCACCTATTATAACGGAAGTGGTTGTTCCTGCGACGCTATGCATTCCCTTGTTGCATTCAAAGTGGGGCACTGGCTTAAAATTTTGACCATACGATGTGGCTGATTCACGCCGCGCACTTCTAGTTACGCTGTACCGCATGCACGAGTGTGGGCGGGTTGCCTATCAGCTCGGCTAGTAAGGCGCCGTGGACAGGAGCTATTGGCAAGGCCGCCCGCACTCGTGCATGCGGTACAGCATAACTCCAAAAGTGCGCGGCGTGAATGAGCCACCTGGTATGACTCATTATTAAAAGTTTGATACTTCGTGTTAGGACAGCGGTGAAAAGTCAAGGGGGAAATAACTTGCGAAATAGTTCGTACACCTTTCCTCGAAATAGTCCGAAATAAAGGCGAAATAATGTCGAAATAGTCGGTGAAATCGTGGCAATATGCCCCTGTAATACTCTGAAATACCGCGAAATAGCCTGAAATAATCCGAGATAGGCGAGAAATAACCGAAATGGCAGGAGAAATACCACGAAATAGCCCGTACGCTACGAATCCCCCCCGTGATAAATCAATCATCAGCGAATGAAATTGATGCCAGACCACGTCTCGCGTAACAGGCTTCACGTTTGGCGTAATAGGATTCACGTGTCGCGTAACAGGCTTCGCGTACGTATAGATCCGTGCACACAGCATGTCAAAAGGTACCTTTACATTTTGTGTGGAACCTGCATTTAAATTCTAACGCAGTTTTGGCCAGCATAACATTGCAGTCCGAGCATCAGAGTCATTCTCGTCTGGCTGACATAAACAGCACCAAAGGGCCGATTTGAGTCGTTTCCGCCGGCTGGCTGTACATCTCGTCACGCTACGAGCCTTGCCCCGCCGCGGGTATGAATATGGATGCCGTGTGCCGCATCGTGAAACCACGGCCAAGCGGAAGAGAAGCTCTCTCGCCGAGCCAAAACTCAAACGGTGGACTTTTAGTAAGAAAGGAAAAGGGATGTTTTAGGTTTATATGTTTTGAAGATTTTTAGTTTTTTTGTCGGTTTGTTACGGTATACTCTCAGCGCCATAAGGACCATAGGACCGTGCCGCTGGAGCGGTGCATGCAGTGGAGCGTACGTCGCCAGGCGGGGCGTCGCTGCACTGATTGCGATCTTCCTGAGAGCGTCGCGTCACGGCCGCCCCGCGCCAGCGATGATTCGTCACGCCCGAAATAACGCCCAAAGTTAACCGTCGTGCGCCGCCGTCACGGCGTGCGGCCGCGCGGCTGGGGTGGCGGTGGCGTAGCCAAGTGGGGTCTGTTCTGGAGGTACAACACAACAAGGAGAAGTAGTGATAATTGCTTGTAGCAAGTCTCAGCACTATTACTCTACTATTACTAATTCTCTGCCCCGTTTTGCGCTGTCTGGGACACAAGTGTTGATGGTTTGTCTACTCCCTTCGCCTACAAGACACTATAGCCAGCAAGTATTTAACCCCGCAACGCTGTGGTGTCCGCTCTGAAACACTCGTGTACACAGTGTACTTGCTCGCCCGTGCCCGCCACCATACTGCTACGCTGCTGCCCACCCTCAGGCGTAGTGGGTGTACCCCGTCACATGCATATGGATAAGCGTCGGAGCGGGTGTAGCAGTGATTTCTTGGACACGCGCGCTGGAGGATGACCGAGTCTTGCCCATTTTCTTTACCCCCTCTCCTTCTGTCCTTTACCGAGGATGGGGGAACTTCCTCAGCCCTGGAACGAGTCGAGACTTCTTCTTGAAATATATGTAAAATATCGAGTTGGGTATTTCTGTGTCCGTGGTGTCGCCCCTGGGCTCTGGCGCCTGCCCGTCGCGTGACTGACACGCGTGACATCCTGCGGGCGACGCTCATTGGAATGGCCGCTCGCGTGGCCGCCCATAATGCTGGACATGCACACTTTATAGCGGCAGGAAGGAATACATCATGAGTCGTAGGGTTTCCGTCAGGGAAAGTATTTGTTTTCGAACGTCGACCAGAACGACAAAACGGACCGGGGACGACTTACTGAACGATGATTATCCCAGACTGTCTTACAGAGGCTTTTCTTTTACTTTTCGTCCAACAAATATTGAAACATCCTTGGGGGTCGTTTCAGAGTGTTGCATTGTTTGCCTCCACACTTTAAGCGAGCAGCTGGGTGGGAAACTTCGTGTGTGTGTGTGTGTGTGTGTGTGTGTGTGTGTGTGTGTGTGTGTGTGTGTGTGTGTGTCTAGCAGTCTGAACCATATCAATTATGAAGTCTGGTTCCCATGGGCGGAAGGAACAACAAGCCCCTGGTCTATCTCCCTGACTCGGCCCCCGACTGGAGCCGTGGACCCCTCCTGTATCCCCGCCGGACTGCATCAGCCCTCATTTGGATGTCTGGCGGTGGCGCCCGATCACTTATTCATGAGTGCAGACGGGCATTAGAGTTTGCTTTAGCGTGGCGCCACCAGGCCGTGCCTGGGCCCAGCCCGCCGGGAAAGTAATGTCATGCTTTAATTGAAAGTTTTTATTTTTATTTTCGCACAACTCTTTCTTTTTGAACGCTGAAAGCTCGCGAGGCACGGAATACGCCCAACAATCGACAGAAAGCTTTTAGTAGCGGTCTTTGTCTTTTTTGGGTGTGCTTGTGTGTGTGATAGGGGAGGGGGTCATTATTTTATAATTGTTGCTTTTCTTTTAAGTTGCTTGCCTTTCGCTTGGCCATACGGCTCAGAACTACTACTTAGCATAGCCTTTTTATGTGCGGCTCAAAGCCCAACGAAGACGCCGTTATGATATGTGTGCATGTCAACACGGTTAGCGAGGCCTTGTTACACTAGTAGCTCTGAGGGCTGAGCCCGAAACGGCTACAGTTCTGTGCAAGTCCACCATTCTTTTTTCCGTTTCAAGTAGTATATGCACAGAAGTTCAAAATAAAACCTGCCCAAATTTAAGTCTTTTCCAAGTGGGTTACAGTTGAATGATAAACCAATTTGAAATATAAAATAATTCGTGACACCGTTTCACAAAACGATGTAGATACCGCGTAAAACTGTCAATGTATGTGAGAAGTTGGTTCTCGCTGGCCACTCGGGCCACGCCGGGCTCCCGACGAGCTCTTCCCGCCACCCGCCTACGCTACTCCACGCCCGTTTAGTTTGCGTACACACACCGTCGTAGTAACACACCCAGCGTGGCGGCCCCACAAGGCCCAATTCTCTCTGGCGCGCCCAGATAAAGGGTCGACGCCCCCATGCGACAGGGCAGGCTGCCTATGCCCGCCACGCCCCTCCACGACCCGCCGCGCCCCGCCACGCTACGCACTGCACACACAGTGCATCTACATATGCAGATAGCGGGTCTCTTCTCCTCTGACGTAACGACACGTGACGACGCCTCGGCCGCGTGGCGCCGCGTGGCCCCGACACTTGGATCGGTTCCGCGAGGCCCGATTAGCCTAGGACGACAGGGCGTCGGGGGGCCTAGCAACGGGTGCCGCTGGCGCGGTGAGCGAGCCGTACTCGACACACATGCATAGCCAGGCCGCTTCCTAGTTCGTGGAAATGAGTCGTCTATTATCTTATCTGATGTGATTTTGGCGATCGTAGGAATTAGGGAGTCAGGTGACAATACAAGCACGTTTTCGTTTCACATTTTCCATTATTTTATTCGCTTGAGTTTTACTCATACAAATGGGCTGCGTCCGCCTGGAAATGCTCTGTCATTTTGGCGCTGGAAAAACTGCAGCGTCGGGTTCATGTGCGCCGCTTCGGCCTTTTTGTGTTTGTTGGAGAAAGTTGGGGGCAAAAAATGCAAGTGTGTTTGGAAGGATGGGGCACAATGCAGCATTGTGTGCTCAGCGACGAGTACAGCGTACTGGACCGAGAGGAGGGGCCCGTACAGAAATACTTAGTCTAAATAAGTCAGTTCAGACCGGCTCAGACTGCACTGAATCTGGATTTGTGATAAATTAACCCTCATTTCTGCCATAACTCGTTTTTTGCGATTCCTTCGATTTATCGCTTTTCTGGACATGATAAATTTTTATCGCAAAAAAACATGCAATAAAAAGTATAAGGGAAAGTTATCACAAAAATAATGTGATAATTTTTCATCGCAAGTTTTTGTGATAAACGTAAATACTAGCTCCCGTTATACACTAAACTTTGCGATGAAAAGTTATCATATTATTTTTGTGATAACTTGCCCTTATCCTTTTCATTGCATTTTCTTTTGCGATAAAAAGTTATCATGTCTATAAAAGCGATAAATCAGAGGAATCGCAAAATTGAGTTATCGCAAACTTTTGTGATAAAAGTATCATAGATCCAGTTTCAGTGGTGAACGTGTGGTTCTGATGTTTTATTCTAAGTGTATAGGGTAATAGATTATTAGTTTTCGTACTACATAAATTCAGCTCTCTGACAGACGCCCCCTAGCAGGGCTTGCAATCATGGATGCCCCCCGCCATAATGGGATCACGATGATGCCTTTATGAGTACTTCGTACTGCTTGGATTATTTATCCCCATTGTTTCCTGCATCCCTTTTGTTCTCATCGATCGCATCACATCGAAAGGTGTATATCGACTCGACATCGACCTGCATCCCGCATATTGGGTGCAGCAAACTCACTGCAGTCTTGCTTGCCGGGCAACGAAACCCGTTTCCTTACACAGTTTCGCAACATATATTTTCTGAGGTGGAACAGTTTTTTTCCGTTTCACTTGTATTTTACTACCTGATTTGTAGCTTCAAGCTAAGCAACGCAGCAAAAACTGTAAAATTTGGCCCATTTTTAAAAGTTAAGGTCAGCCTTGCATCTAGCGAGTTCCAATTCGGTGTCATCCATGATGGCATGCGTCTCTTACTGAACCTGACGGTGCGTGTGCGTGGGACGACAGCGTCGTGACACGTCGTGACACGCTGTCTGACGAGTGAACGCGTTAATTGCATGCGACTCTTCATGGAGAGGAATGTCAAGTCCATATGTTATTTAAGTCCGTGTTCACGTTTTATTTGTTTTTAGTTGACAGGGACGGGCAGGTTCCTTGGATGGTCTTTGTCACTGCTCCTACATCAGAAAGGGGTAAGTGCAGCTCCTCGCTGTCCGGCCGCAAGTGCTAGGTAAACAGACGATGGTGCATCTCTTTTGCCAGCAAGTAGACATCAGGGTTGGAAAAAGCGCGGGGAAGGCACAAATGCATTCCTTCCAGCACAATCTGCTAAATGATGGAGATAGTGGGTAGGTTCACTGTGTTATGAGCAGCGTTAATGCTGCTTCTATAGGTCAATGTGAGTTTTTCGATGGCCGCTAGCATGGCGCAATTCACTGATAAACTAAGTGTGCAACTGCTTCACACATCCACAACTGCAAGTTGAATAGTTACGTAAACAAGTTTGCAACTGCTTCACACTTGTAAGTCTACAACTGCAAGTTGAGTACTTAAACAAGTGTGAAATTGCAAGTTGAATACGAATAAGAGTACAACTCCTCAGTTGAGCCCTTCCTTAGATTGGACACTCAGTGTGTAGGAAGTGCACAACTGAGATGTTGCACACTTAGTTTATCAGTGTTTCTCTGTCGCTTCACGGCCCAATGTACGGTGTGCCGCACTACATGGGCGGTTCGCTACTGAGAAGTGGTGACTTGGGCCCCTTCCAACCAGTCCTCACTTCTTTGAACCGTCGTTACACGAGACAGGTCGTCTCAGTCCCGTCAAACCCGCCCCTGTTCCAGGCCGCTCGGAGGGGCGTAGCAGTGTGTACCAGACTTTGCCTCGCCATGAGAGCCCTTTTCCCCATCAGCAGCAGCCTCGGACCTGCAGGAGGCACACACGAGCGTGAGGTGCATATGCGTGCGTGCGGCGTGGCTCCACACAGTAGCGGGTTGTTATCTCTGTTTACGTGGAAATAACCGGGACCACCGAACCGACTGCACACCCGACGCCCCACGACCGAGCGTCTCTCTCTCTCTCTCTCTCTCTCTCTCTCTCTCTCTCTCTCTCTCTCTCTCTCTCTCTCGCTCTCTCTCTCTCTGCCTCTTCCGCACCAACACAACCACACACACGCGCGCGCAAAGCTACCGCCGCAATGGACCGGCCCAAAAGATTAAAAGGACTGGTTGATGCAGCAGCGTACGTTAGCGTGTGTACGCCCCTCTCGTACGACCCCCTTGCCCCCCTCTCCTCTGCCCCCCTTCCCCCTCGATATCTGGGGCCGTCGGCCCATGGCAGCAGGCAGCGCGGCGAGCCCATGGCAGGGCCCTGCAGGCCGTATACGGTTCAGTGACCACCGCCAAGGCCGGCGTATGCACGCTGCAGCCTGCAGCTCCCATGCATGCAGCTCAGTGCAGCACGCTGCAGCTCGGCAGGCTGCGCTTGCTGTTGGCCAATGGCCGCAGTCTCAGCCTCAGCCCACGGTGCACTCACGACAATTTCACGACAGGCCTTAAACATTATAACTGAATGTTTTGGTGTTGTTTTGGTGCTGATAAGGTTATTTAGGAGTTAATAACAATATTGTAAGTTTGATTGTTTATTCCAGGCCTCTTGTTGTGCTTTTATTTGCGTGCGATTGGAAGAAAATGGTTTTGAAATGTATAACCAATTTATGTTGTTTTGATGTGTCGGGCGGAAGGCTTGGAAAGGCCACAGCTTTTGCACTAGCCGTGCCCCTCACGGCGCCGGGTGGGCAGGCAACATATACGCTTGGCTTCATACGGGACAGTATATCCATAGTTTGCACGACGATTAGAGCACTCACCTACTCACCTGACCTGGGGGAGTATACATAGTAATTCTCAGCCCATTTCATTCGCAATGTTATGTTTGCGGGTCTTTTGTTTTCAGTGGCAGTGTGGAGCACGATGGGTTGCGTACCCTTCAGGCGGTTGGGGCCGGACCCCGACCCCAGTCTCGAGTGTCCCGGGTCCCCTCTCACCAAAAATTTCCTCTTAGTTTTTGACCCTTTTCTTTCGTGTAGTTATTGCACACGCACACCGATGGACTGGCGTGTTCACCTCACCACACTATTTTACCGTCCCTCCTCCCTTCGTCCCGCTGCATTTTTTCCTTTTTCTCCTGTGCGGCTGGGCGGCCTGCCCCACGGCTGGCCTGGCCGCGCTGTCAGCCCTATGCAGCCCCAGCCACACTCGTCGTTTTGTGTTGTCCTAGGGTAGGCAGGCCTCGGGCGTTACTGCCCGGCCGGGCTGCGTTCAAACTGTCTTGCCCACGTGGTGTGCATGCCCTTGCTCGGCCCCTGTTCGTTCGGCCCTCCTGCCTCTGCGGACGCCGCCGGCCCAGCACCTCCTCATTACAATAGAGGTTGCAGGACCAGAGAAGGGGCCCAGGGCTCTACCATCTCGTTGTTACGTGCATTACGAAACCATTTTAATGAAGTACACTTTTTCCCTTTCTTCAAACTTAGTGTCCCCTTCCGAAGGGAGAAAAAAACTGGATCGATCCATCACTTTGTTACCCCTTTTTCACCTAAGCGATACCCCCTATGTAAAACCGCTCACCGCCTCCGCGATAGAGAATTTCCAATCACCACCGTTTTCGAATGATACCAATAGTATTACGATTTCGGTGAAAAAGCGACTTGATTAGTTTTCCGGAGCGCCAAGCTAGGTGAGCGGTTGTCCTCAGGGGGAAGTAGGTGAACTAAGCGTTTGTCCCTAGCCGCGGAGGCGGTGAGCGGTTTCACATGGGGTATCGCAAGAGAAGCTAAATTGCGCGTAGAGACCTCTGTCATTACAGAGAGAGAGAGAGAGAGAGAGAGAGAGAGAGAGAGAGAGAGAGCTACAGCTACACAGCGAGACTGATGTGTCCACGTTCTGAGTTTTATTGTCGTTGTAACATTTTGGTTTTCATTCCTACGACTTATTTTAATAAGTGTCTAGTATCGGGGAGAAGAATCCGATGCGTCGTGGACATACGGCTCCAATCACGTTTGCTGAGGGGGCTTCTATCGCTGCTGCTGAAGAAGATGTGATTTACTAATTACCCCACAATGAGCAGCTATCTGCTCGTGTAGCATTATTTGCTTATTATGACTACCATTTGCTCCCCGGCGTGTAATTCGTATCATCTCCGCCCGGGCCGCCTCACCTCACCTCCGCGCCGGCGCGGAGTGGATATAACCCATTCGTGACGCGCCGATTACCCGCCGCCGTGCAAATAAGCCTGGGAGTGATTATCCCCAGCTCCGCCCGCCCCGCTTCCGGACGCGGCCCGCCCCTCGTTTCCAGTCGGGCGACAGGGCAGTGCAAGGCGCTGTACCGGCTGACGGGACGACGGGGCCGACGGTCGGGCTCCGGGGCGGGCGGACGAGAGAATCACGGAGACAGTAATCACACGTTTAGCGGAATTTAGGCGGACCTTTAGCGGGTGAACCTCGTCACTGTCTCTGTCT
>NW_026267236.1:885364-893367 GCF_000697945.3 Frankliniella occidentalis
CGCGCCCACACCGCGGGGCCTCTGGTTTCTGGTCTCCAAGGGGATTCGAGACGCCTGACTCGGAGCTTCATATTTCTGTAATCCCGCATAAATACACCGGAGATGGCATATTTAGGGATGTGCCACCCACCTCCGAGTAACCCTTACCAGCCCATAGCTAGTTTCAGACCCGAAAGAATAGGGGTGGCGCGTAAATGGAGCAGATGGTGTGTCCTTTGTGTGGACTGACCAAGAGGAGAAAGCGGCCGCTTTCCCGGGAGAAAGGATAGACTCAGTAAGGGATTACATCTAACGGAACAAAGAGAGAACCGACTAGAAACGTCCTTGGCCAAAGCAAAATATATTCTCAATTTTCCTTATGAAATAAGTCGTGCAGCAGAGTGAGGCTTGCGGACGGACCCTCTAGCTCCATTGGATTCAAGACACGGCACAATCCTTAAGCGTCTTTTCCGGAGCCCCCTCACGGCACGGAGATCGAGTTGAAATCTTTATTGGACAGGAGGTCGGACTGGACAATTTGTTGGTGGAACTCATGGGATTTGAAACGCTTCTGGACTCGGACGGTGATGCAGGTCGCTTCCAGGAGGGGGGGGGGGGAGAACTGCATATGCGTTGCATTTAATAGGACAATACCCTTTCATTAATTACTTACAGACTTCCTTAAGTAGAATTTTCCGCAAGCTCGGTGCAGGCGTATCAATATCAGAATGGAGTTTAGAAACAACTAAGTGCATTCCGTACCTGCATTTAATATTTTCCGTGGGAACTGTCGTAAATTTACTATTAAAAATTGTAAATTTCTAGCTCTTGCGTTTCAACATGAATTGAAATCCATTAAAGAGCAAGAGTGCGATTATGTACATATTTGGTAAATAGTAAGTCATAAAATATATCATACATCTACGAACGTATTTTTTACAGTGGTGTGAACAAAACTCTATGTACTATGCGATTTGTACGAAAACGGTTATACAAAGCCAAAGCTATTTAAAGTCGATATTTGTACGTGCTTGTATTTTCTAAATGAATAATACATTGTGGTAAATTCTTGGGCATGTGCTGGTTGCACAGCTACGCCCGGTAGCCAGGCAGGAGCGCTGCGGGGGGCCTCCAGGGGCCACTACTGTGTGTATCGCGTGTCTTTAATTAGGCCGGCTAATGGTGTGCGAACCTCTGCGGCGGCCAGCGTGTGATGCGTATCAAGAGCAGCGCGTTCGATACGTGGACGGCGACTGCTTGAATTATCGTGGCGTCTCTTGCACACACAGTGGGTCGCCTCACATCAGCCCGTCACTGTCACATCGACCATAGCGTGCTTACAGGTGGGCATGGGCAAATACAGTCGAACGGTTGTAGATGCTGCTGACAACGGTTGTAGTTGTTTGGACAACCTTTTCACACTGTCCAGATTGCACAATGCGAATAAGTTAGGTGAGCAAACGAACTTACAATCTTTGTAGATGCGCAGAAATGATGCTGGAGTTGTAGCACATCTATAAGACTGTAAATTCGTTCGCTAACCTACTGGTGTGCGACATTACCATGACATTATCGTACACATAGATTGCCAGCTCAAAGTCCGCCCGCATGACGTGCGGGTGGCAAGATTGTAGACGGTTGAGGCTCAACTAATCAGCTGCTGGCGGCGCTCTGGTGGGTCTCGTCTTGAGGTGCGCCGCACGCCGCACACAGCTGCCCTCTGATTGACCCCTCCAGCCCTACTTGGACATGCGCCAATTGAAAACATATCCGCTTCTGCTGCGTCGCCCTAAATGGAGTCGTGTTTTGTGAGGGCGCGGGAGAAATAAAGAGGATGAGTCTCTCTTCCTTCGAGCAGGGGGTCTTATTTTCGCAATCTCCTCGTTCTCCCGGAGGGCCCAGAGACGGACTTTACTCGGTCCGCGCCGAGTGACATCGCCAGGACCTGCATACTGCTCTTCTTTTTCTCTGCGCCTGGCCTGCGGTGCCCTGCGATGCCCTGCGCCTGCGGTCCCACGCTCGGTCGTCTCTTCTTCCCGAACGCCTCCACGATTCCGGCGAGCCTCTGCCGGAGAAGAAGTCGAACTCTTCAATAACGCCGACAAAAGCTCTGGGAGCCTAACTGCGCTAAATTGGCGGTCCTCGATGACATTCCTCTGATTGAAAGCAAGTGGACACACAAAACACTCTCCGACTGCATTCCTGCTGAGATATAGTGGAGGCCTTAGCGTTTTAGCCCTAGAGAGCTCACACGCTTTCGTAGCGTGCGATAGCTTCAAATACGAGGCCCTGAATGGCTCCCAACTAACGTTTTGCTACTGTTTCCCAAACTAAAAAATACTAACAGATCAAAAGCTTTGAGCACTTGAATTGAATGTAACTTGGCCCGTTTCGTCCCCTCCTCTTACCGCCGCTTTCCCATGGCAAATCGATCGGAGCTGCGGGACTGCCGCATTGCTGCCGTGTCCTGCCAAAGGGCCGAGCATTGTTTCACGTGCCCTGCAACTGCTCTTTGTGTGTGCTCTTTGCAAACACACACACACACACCAAAAGGAGGAACTTGGCGGATTCCTCTAATTCTCGCCGCTGCCACCTGAAAAAGACCTATCTACCGGTATATGTCTAGCTTGCGCCAAATAAAATCCTGTAAATCATAACTGGGGGATACTGGACTGGCCGTCGTCGCCTGAAACCATTATATGGCAAGTTAGAATTGGGTCAACGGCAGCGGCTATTTTGGCCGCTCACTACGTTAGCTCACCTGCTCAGTCTCACCAAAAGCGCGCCAAACTACTGCTAGGCCAGGCAGGTGCGCCCCACTTTGTGAATCGTCACAACAACAGAGGAAGACACCACCTGCTGATCTGCGAGACGACCAGAGAAACGTGCCATTCACTAGTTTGTGTTATTTTTCCCCTTCCAAATTGCTGAACACCTGTGCCCACATGCGCGTGTGTGTCCTCTCTCGGACAACAGAAACGGAAACCAACGGTACATACACTGCGTGCGATGACCAATTCGTCAACAGGTGAGAGGGCCGAACGATCACAATCATGGTCATCAGATACCCCTCCTCTCCAACCTCTTCTCCCAAACAAAATGGTTTAGCAGCGAGAGAGAAATTTGCCCGTCAGCAGAGGAGAAAGGCGTGGCACCTGCCACAGCTGCCTGGCAGCTGCCCTCACAGCTGCGATCTGTGTGGCAGATGGAGCGTGTGTGTACTGTACACACGTGCTCAAGCTGTTATCGGCTCACCTTTACTTGACCCCTGCTCGCACTCGTGTAAATAACGCTCCGATTTAACGCAATGGATGTATGAAATTGATGATCTGCATGTGACGCGTTGATTTAATGCCGAATACTTCTTGGGGCCACCCAAACACACCTCGACCACACCTGGAGCGAGGGGGGTGCACGACTCTCACCACACAAAAGGGCCTAAATAACTTATGCATAACCACCCAACAAGTCCGGTGACTCGCCTATTAATAAGTTAAATGTCATCTGCGCTGTTGAAGGCCTGGGGCATTTTATTATCTACAATACTAACTGAATTTCTCGCCACTATACAATACATGCTAAAAAATGTATGTTTTTGTGCAGGTGTTCGCGCTAACTTAAACCTACGTTTTGCTTTAGACGCATTTGTGAGCCAAAAATGCGTGATATGTTTACAAAATGTTGCTTAAAATAATGGTTTAAATTACCGCAGGAATCTGCAACTAACTTGATCGCTTAAATTCGTGCGAATGAAAGATACAAATACAGTTAGTGTGTAGGGTTTCCAATTTTTTTCCCAGTGTAGGTGCAGTGGTGGGCCCGATTGGCTTTCAGTCGATATGGGCTTGAAATAGATGTGGGAGGGGCGGCCCACGGCTGGGGTCCCGGACCCTTCGGGCCCGCGGGGGTGGGGCGGGCCCTGCGGGGGTGGGGGGGAGGTTCTTCCCGACACGCAGTCTGGCCTTTACAGAGCCCTGTCTGGGCGCGGGACACCCCCCAAAAAATACACACTGAGGCATTTCTGGTTCTATTTCAATCTTGTTTTTTCCGCCGCCTCTCCTGGTGTCATGTTTCTGTCCCAGCAGACTGACATACCCCACTGACCTTCCGCAAGGTTCAGGAGGAATTCCACATTATTTGACCCGACGCTAGAGTATGATACTTCAGTTTCAAGAGTACTATGTGGTAAATATTTCGTATACAATTTCTTCGAAAAACGAAATTTATTTCCAGTTTTTCCGTCCTACCCTTCTACCTTAATAGGGGTCGACGGGATTTGCACTAACCACTTCGATGTTCACAAGTAACTCCTAAGGTAGAAGTTACCCTGAAAATTTTACCTTAAGCTAACGTCTTACTGGAGAGCTATACCCTAAAAAACTGTTTCCTTATTGCAAGTACATTTTTCTTTGTTTTTAGTAAAATCTTATTCCAACGACAATATTTTCTTTTTAACGATTGAATTTGATCCTGGGTCAGCCAGCATGCACTGCTTGAAACAAGAAACCATTTTTCTGGGTGTGACAGACGGACACCTCGGCTATTACATGCCCTCCGCCGATAAAGCCTTTTCAAAGCAGATAAGAGTGGGCTAAAAAGGAGGATGGCTTATTCCTTGTCTTGGCTGGGAACTGCTCACGGAACTTTTGGTCACGATAAAGTCATGGATTTGCCCGATGTCGATATCATTGCAGGAAATATCGAGCCCACTGCTGTGTTTGCTTCTTTGTATCATGCAAACGCACGGCGTCCAGGTCTGCCGCATAAAGAAGCTGCCGTTTAGCAACATCCTCGGGTGACGAGTTGTCGATTCGGATGCCGATGGCGGCGCGATGTCGCGTACATTGTATACTTACCTTCCACCGCCCCCATGTCCCGCCCCACGCCTGTAATTCTCCCCTTATTTTTATTTCTTTAATCTTGTTTTGTTGGTGCATGAAACGCAGATGAAGAAATTCTGAAGTCCGCCGCTTCTTCTGTCTCCGATGCCGCCCAAAAGTCAACCGACGTAGCGAGGACTGCTAGGTCGCCGAACGATCACCGCAGCTCTCAAGAGATTTATCGGAAGCATAAAACGCCCCGTCCCGTCGATCTTGCGCCCTCCACATCATCTTCGTGAGGGGAGAGCTCCGACAGGAATTCTTTTTGGTTTGTTTGGAATTCAAAACCCCGCGTTAAGCAAGAAAGATGAGAAAATCTGATTATCTTCCCGAATAAAAGTTGATGTAGGTTGTGGTATTCGTCTAGTAGTTCCGGAATTTTTTTGTGTCTTAATTGCTTTGTCGTCGAGTTTGTCGTACATAATAGGAGGATAGGTGTCTTTTCTAAATAAGGCAAATCAAATTACATGACTATTCCTGCCTACACTATTTCGACTATTTCTATAGAGCACACAGGTACAACAAATCTCAAACTCAAAGTTTCCGGGACCTTTTCTTTGTTTGACTTTGTCAAAGAAACCCTGCCACATCTTATATTTTAATGATTTTCTGATCTGAATAAATCTGAAGCTCTTTTAGTCTGAAATTAAATTAAAAACGACAAATGAAATGAAAGACTCTGGGCACAGCAGAGGAACAAAGAGTCACCACCCTTTTTGGTCTCGCAAACAGAATCATATACTGTATCTGTTGTTAATTTCTCTCCTCTGCCTCGCCCCGTTCGGCCGGACGGCTGTCGGTCACGCAAGTATTGAGACTTTCCGTAAGAACAACACCGCCGCATTACCCGCTAATGGTACACGATGCTGCGTGTAATTACACACGTGAGGCGCTTGTCCCCACCGCGACCTGTTGCGAGGCGGAAAGGGAGGGGGGAGTCTTTGGCGCGAAAACTGTAACCTTTCGAGTATCGGCGGGCAGGGGGTTGGACCGGCAGTTGGCCGCGGCAGTAGAGGGCCCTTGCGCCAAGCGGACTGTTTAGAGCATGGGGCGGGCCGCGCGCGGCTCGACAAGTGGTCCAGGTGTGAGGCGACCCGATGCTTTTGTTCTCCGTATGCTGATTGGTCTCGGAGAGGTATAATTTTGGCAATATTTTCATTTATGAATGTATATATGTGTGTGTGTGTCTGTGTCGGCGAGAGTATCGTTTTGACTCGATGACGAGCTGCTCGATACATAAGGGCGGACTCGATCTCCTTCTGCCAGACGACTCCGCTTCGGCGCGCGGTGCGCTGCAGTGCGGCCCCGCTATCTGATACACCCGCTTTACGGGCGGGGGGGTGCGTTAAATCGGCGGGGCGGGGCCGAGCTGTTCGCCGAGCGGCGCCCAAACATTAAGAGACTCATCAGCGTCTCTTTGACGAGGTTGATTGCGCCATTTGCGCGACGCGATGGCCGTCTAACGACGATGTTGAGGCGTGGCGGATGCATGGCCCGGTGATGGATGATTTCTCTGCGTTTCTCCAATTCGCCGTCTCTCTCTGTCTCCCGCCGCTTCTCTTGTCTCCGGAGTAGGGTCGCTCCTCGTCGCTCCCTCCTGGCAGTGCGCCAATGTCATCCAAACCCGTGTGCGTTCGTGTGTGCGTGCGTGCGTGCCTGTGCAGTTCACGCCCAAAGTCACTCGCCACCACGCCAGTGTCCCCCTGCTAAATGCATGGGAGGGGAGCAGGGGGGGACGCCGTCCAACACATCAATCAGGCCGGGGCTGACGCTGACACATGCAAGAAGGCAAAATAAAATGGGAAAAAAATCCTACTCCGGGCGACGGAGCTGCAGGCGGTCATCCATCATGCCGCCTGCTCAGGTGCAGTCTAGGCTGCGCGACATCCTCGGGGACGAGGATGAGGTCCCCGTAGAGGACATCTCCCGAACTCAATAACGACACTGCATCGTGTCGTGTTCGTCTCGTCCGATTCTCTTTTTGGGGCGATGCGCGCGTTGTTAAATTTTTGTCTAAGGGTGTATTTAACAATATCGAAGCAAACAACATTAAAGTCAATCTGGATGCACTGGTGGGCCGAGCTGTGTTTGACGTTTCGCGATCTTTGTTGCACGGCAAGTTATTGATGGCCGGTGAAATGTACAAGGAGCTCCTGCTGCGATCGATTATAATACAATATGATTCCGCTCGCCATACATCCGCCGCTCTCCATCCTTGCCCTGCTGCTAATTTATCTTGCACCCGTTTCTGTTGCCCGGTGAATAAAGTAGCAACTCCAGAAGCGGCCGTTACCGTGTGTCGCCACGCGGCCCGGCTGAGCTGGCCCGCGCTGCTCGGTGCTCGATACACTTGAGACTTGAACGCACGGTCCGTCGAGAGTGTCTCTTGTGGCACTCGCGCCAGCCACTCCGTCAGCTAAAGTTGAAATGGTTTTCTCGCATTGATTTTCCCTTTCGGTAGAGCGAATGCTGGTCTCTCATTTTTAGTTGTGTCCAAAGAGAAGAATAATCCATACCTTCGGCTCAAGCAACCCTCCAAAGCCGCCCGCGCCCTGCGCGCCCACACCGCGGGGCCTCTGGTTTCTGGTCTCCGAGGGGATTCGAGACGCCTGACTCGGAGCTTCATATTTCTGTAATCCCGCATAAATACACCGGAGATGGCATATTTAGGGATGTGCCACCCACCTCCGAGTAACCCTTACCAGCCCATAGCTAGTTTCAGACCCGAAAGAATAGGGGTGGCGCGTAAATGGAGCAGATGGTGTGTCCTTTGTGTGGACTGACCGAGAGGAGAAAGCGGCCGCTTTCCCGGGAGAAAGGATAGACTCAGTAAGGGATTACATCTAACGGAACAAAGAGAGAACCGACTAGAAACGTCCTTGGCCAAAGCAAAATATATTCTCAATTTTCCTTATGAAATAAGTCGTGCAGCAGAGTGAGGCTTGCGGACGGACCCTCTAGCTCCATTGGATTCAAGACACGGCACAATCCTTAAGCGTCTTTTCCGGAGCCCCCTCACGGCACGGAGATCGAGTTGAAATCTTTATTGGACAGGAGGTCGGACTGGACAATTTGTTGGTGGAACTCATGGGATTTGAAACGCTTCTGGACTCGGACGGTGATGCAGGTCGCTTCCAGGAGGGG
>NW_026267236.1:895627-909736 GCF_000697945.3 Frankliniella occidentalis
AGGACGCCTTCGATGTAGATCTATATCGACGAGATTGCAGAGGCGGCCGCGCCCCCTTTTTTTCCACCCTGTATATGTACTGGGCCGTGTCATTTGGCCATCGGCGCGTCATGTGTGCGTTTTTGCACGTCCAGCAGCAGGGTGGACCTCGCCGATTTATTGCGATGAGAAGGTGCTTATTTCTCGAAAGCAATGCGAAGTCATCCCGCGGCACCTTAACGAGAAGTGAATGACACTCACCTTGTATGAGGGACGGGCGGTCGTACGCGCGCTCATTAGCGCAGGGAGGCCCGTCTGGGGCCCGGCCGGGGGGTCTTTGTTTCCACGTTACAGTATAGTTTTATTTATATAGTTAAGATTGTTGTATGAAAACAAAGCGCTGAGTTTTTAAGTAATCTAATTTCGTTTTTTCTGTACCTTTTTAGCTCGCCTTAAACGACACGTGTAACCAGTGTAACAGATATCATGAAAAATTGCAAAAGGTAATGTTTTAAACAAAGTAAAATGATTTTTTTCGAGTTTCTCTCCTGTTTTAACCTCTACATTCTGCTCTTATCAAAGACGACGCCAGAGCGTTGTGCTCACTGTACTCAACAACACCTGTGCTGGGCCTATTATTGTTGTGTGAGGAGAGGCCTGAGGCCCCAGGGCCCCGTCACCTTCGCCGTGCAGGGCCTCATCTCCAGCCATGATAAATCCATTGCGGGCCGTCTTGCCGAGTAAGCAAGCCAACGGCCGTACACTGTTCACACTCGCACCCCTGTTCAAAGAAGTAATGTCTTATAAATTTTCTATGTTGGTGAATATCAGTAGTTAAATTTTGGTGAACTTTGAAGAGGGGGGAGAAAGGCAGGCGCGTTTAGGACACTGATTTAGTATTTATTTTCTCATTTCCAAAATTGACTCGCGAGTTGCCCCCTCATTACTTTCTGAATATTCGATTTGACGTTTTTTGTTGGCGGTGCCCCCACCGTCCTCATATCGGACGGTCCGTAATGCTGGTCGGCTACCGTGCTGTGCACCGCCGATGCAATAGCGTACAGTCTGGACGGTGAGTCGCTGGAGTGACGCGGCCTTTCCCCTCGAAGCAGGACAATACCAACCAAAAACACTGTCGGTTGGTCCAGGCGGAGCAGGGGTAGCTGTTCTGGTGATAAACTATGATCGCCGTTCAGCATATCACAGACCTAGAACTTTGGTTCGACCGGAAGGCCTTGCACATTGCGAAGAGGGGGATCAGAGCTCGCACTGTACGTACGACCGAATCGAATTAGATTGAGAAAGGAAACGATACAAAAGGAGCATTGAATCGAGTCTGGCTGCCGCCCTTACGCCCCGGCGTTGCCGCGCCGCTTTTGAACAGAGGGAATGCCTGCTGCTGGCAACGCTGCGCAGGGCATGCAGCTTGCTGCACCAGTCGGCAAGGTCTGCGACTGCAATAGCAGGGAATTACAATTAGCCTTGTGGCCGCAGTGACCGCCCCGGCCGGGCCGTTGGCAGGAGAGCTGACCGCGCAACCAAAGGGCGCAAAGCCCATACTGTCCAAGTGTGCTCTAGAAAGTGGTGCTGCCTGCTGCCAGATCGCCATAACATTTGCAGTGGTATAAACACTAGGTCCAACTTTACTAAAATGTTGAACGCCTCTCGCACATTTAAAATTACAGTCGTCGGGAGCAATAATACGAGAGTCATGCGCAGCAACGGAAGGGTAAGCCTCGGGTGGCAGGGTGCCTGGACGCGTCGCCCGGGGGCAGCCGGGCGGGCAGCCTGGGGCCCGGGGGGGCCGAGTGAGGCCTGGTCCAGAGACACTCTGCTGGTCTAATTACAGGCCGGGGGGCAACCGCGGAGGCAACCACGATGACATTAATTGGAGCAACTCGGTGTCTCGTCGAGATCAGATCAGCGCGGGTACATAAGTACAGCTTGGACGCGCAGAAGAAGCAAAAAAGTCACGCTCACTTTGTGCTCTGCTTCTGATATCGAACTTTTCCAAAATTAATCATGATGATAGCGTCTCTTCCTTGTCAGAATGCGAGCAGCAACCCATTTTCCAGCATTTACCACAAAAAGGGGCCAGTAAACGAAATGGCCGAGTCGAAAAAGTAAATGCATCCTGCAAGCAGAAGCTGGAGTCCAGCCGGGCGGGCCGGGCGGGCCGGGCGGGCCTGCAAGCTGCACCTCCTGACCGCACGACGTAATTGCAGACTAATATTTCCGTTTGCTGTGCGATTGTCGGTAGCTGCGGTCGCACTGAGGTCGACATCATTTTAGGGAGATGTGGAGCAGAGAGCTGCATTTGCTCCGCGTAACTCGGGTGGGCCGGCCCGCCTACACTGTATAAATGATAATTTTTTGCCAATTTTATGTCCTGCAAATATGTGTTCTTCGCCAAAGAACAGTAAGTTCTTGATTCAATGCAACCTCTATATCAACCAGAGAGTTTTCGTTGAATCAATAAGGTCTATGATAAGTTCTTGGGCTTTCAGCACATCTCTGTCGGATGCATATAGAATTCTATGTGAATTGCATCACATTGCTTATAGAATATCAAGTCACATTCGTTAGAACATGTATATGTGACATCAATTGCAAAATAACACCAGAAACTAAAGTGTTAATGTCAATGTCGCACACTTCTAGGTGTGTGAACGCCATTCGTACACGGAGACACAAGTGTGTGCATTCCAAAGGAAAAGCAACACCTTTACTTCCTGATGTGAACGAATGGAGAATCACACTCTTACAAGTGTGTAACATTATTCACACACTTGCGTTAACGTAACGAATCTCAGTCGCTCAAAAATTGCTTTACGCACCGACACACCTATTTGGTAATTTAACTGGAATTCCCTCTTTGTTGGACACAAAATTTTTATCCTCCTTTCCCATTTACACACTAGATCCTTATGCATTTTGTTGTGCATAAACTTGCAGGATTTCATGCAGCCATAACATTATGCTCAATTTTATGCATAACTATGTACAGTGTGTGCATAATTATGCACATTTTGTACACAATTATGCATAAAAATGTGTGCATACTTATTGCTGCATGAAATCCTAGTCTAATGCACAACAAAGTGCATAAGGATTTAGTGGGTAGTGAATGAAGTCTGCTTTGGAGGCTCTTCGATAGAACCACGGTGTAATGTAATCAAAGGTTACACTGCGTTCTAGGGTCGTTTGTTTTCCGTGTGCATGCATAAAATTTGCTTAAACGTTCATTCCATTGCAATAAAACTGAGTAGAAGAAGCAGTCAAGGGACCACCTGTCAAGGTACGCAGTAGAGCAAAAATTGAAACACTCGGCGATTTAAAGTTTGTGCTTGTGTTTTACAGGTGGTCGGTGCGATATCGCGTGGCCTGGTGCTATGTGGGTGGTCCCATCCTCTCTCCGCCCAGGCTCCTCTGATGCCCACACGCTCGGACCCTTATACCCCTGCGGATTAAAAGCGTCTTGCTATGTGCTTTTTATTTCAAGCTCAGCCCCGCCACCCACCACCGCTTGCCACTGCTCGTCTCATCCCCTTTTATTTTCGTCGGGGGAAGATTACTTTCACTTCCGTCTCAAGAAAAACATACGCAGAGTTTAAGACTCGCTCAGATGCAGCCTCCCCAGAGGGACTTCACAGAAGCCGCCTGGATGGGCGCATGGGGTTCTCTATTTCAGCACTCTCAACTGTCGACTTACTTCGTCGTAAGTAATAGTATAAATGATTTTGTGAACTACTTGTAACAATACTTAGCTTATCAACAAAAACATGGGTGGTTTTATCTACCTGAAAGTTCCAGTCTAGATTTCCATATTTCGTTTTAGTTTCCAGCTTCTGATAATCCGTATTTATTTTAAATGATTTATCACAAACCGAATTGTTATAGTACCAATTTAAAAAAGAAACGTTAATGGCAAGGTAGTATTCCTCTGTGAGGACCGGGTGAAGGTAGTATGTTGCTAGAACACAACTTATGATCCCTTACGCAACGTACTTGCGCGTATCCACAAATGTTTCAGACATGTTTTTCTACCTTCAAATCAGAAAAGACGAAGATACGAAGATTACTGGAGGCGACGTCGGGCGGCGGGACGATGGTCAGTTCGGTTGAACTATTTTTATTGAAACTCCACTAAATAAGTAGTTCCCTTACCGCGTAACGACGGGCGGCGAGCGGGGCCAAAGGAAAAGGGCGGCAAAAGTGGGCGGGGCGGGGCGTGAGGCGGCGAGCGGCCGGTAAAGGATTCAAAAGGGCCGCTCTGCTCCCCACACCGCCCTATCCTTACACTGGCCGCACCCCCATGCGTGTGTGCGCGCTGCTAGTGCGTGAGTGTGTGTGTGTGTGGGGGGGGGGGAGATGGGGATATGCCACATCCGATATGTATGTACGTGAAGGCGAGTTAAGGAGCGATCATAGGCGTGGATCAGCCTGTCCATTTTCAAGTTGTGGGCGGGCACGCGGCGGCGGTTTCTTATACTCACGCACTGATAAATATAAAGTGTGCAACTGGCGTGCATATGCAAGTGCTCATTCTTAATACTATATGTTTACTTTTAGATGTTTAGGTGGACATTTGAACACTTCGAAGTGTTCAACTTCAGGGTTTGCCAGTCCACCTCCTAAGAGGGCGCATTGATCAGAACGAGGGCGAGTTGAACAAGGGGACACTACCATGTGCATGTCAGTTGCACACTTTTGTTTTCGATGCAATCATACGCCAGTGCCAATGGAATGTATTGATGAAAGCGTATTTTTTTGTTGGATTGGTTTTGCTTCGGATTTCCTCTGTCATTTGTGTTATTTTATTTGCCCGTTTCTGTGCATGTTCCAGGTCCACGGCCTCGTTCCCTGCTCCCTGCAGACTCACGGCGTGATTGATGTTGCGATCACAACAGCACACGGGCGGTTGGCCCCCGTGACCCCGCGCTGTCCGCGGCGCTGTCGGCAGCATTACGAGTGATTGTCGAGTTGTAAATGTGTTTGATCGGCAATTTATTAAATCCGCAATAATTATACTCAACAATGGCATCGTTTTATTTGTTGTTAATGTCGTTGACAATGTGTCTGAGTAGCTGCTGTTCTCCCCCGCAGTTCACGAAAACGTTTATTTTAGGTTGGGCCTGTATTAACAATTGCTGGCTATGTACCCGATGTACCCCATGTGCACCCCAAAATAAAAGCAAAGAGCAGCCTGGTTGAGCGGGGGCTTATTTGGCCACAAATAAATAAATACATAATGCACAATCCGAGCGCATGGCGTGGCGTGCCTTACAACACAATGAGCGCGGGATGCGCTGCGCTGCACGTACGCACGGGCCGCTCCCAAACTTATGCAAAAAACGTATACGGCCAGTTTGAACGGTAGCCGGTATGTTCGGGCGTAATCACCAATACGTCTGTCTGCTGCCGGCAGAAAACGGCAGCAAGGGGCCGTCTGAAGGGGGCATCCCAACGGGCACACGCAACAGTAGCACACACACACACACACACACATGAACACCGGCACACTCACGCACGCAATCTCTGTAATAACAGAGCATGTGCAGAGAGAGAATGTGTGTGTGTGAGGGGGTCGTCGCCGGGAGCAAAGGCAAGGGTAAGGGAGAAGGGCGGCACCCTAAAGGGCCCACGATAGGGCATTAGGGGGCAATCCCTGCGTCCCGTGTGCGCCCGAAGGGTCGAAGGGTGCACTGCCAAAACGTTTTCTCTCGAGCAAAAAACTAATAAAACAGCTCCATCCCTCTCCTCTCCCACCCCTGTTGTCGTCTTCGTCATAATTTTCCGCAGCGGCCGGGCGTTAAAAACGTCAAAGGTGCCCGAGGGAGGGGGGGGGGGGGCTGGCTACTGTTGGGCCCTCTGCTGGGCCCCGCGGGGCGTGGCTGGGCAAAGGTGTGTATCTCCAGGCAAATCTCGTCCGGCCGTGCAGGAGGCAGTAAAATGTCGGACGTATACTGCTGCGAGTCTGACGTTGGCGGGGCGGAGCGGTGCGCGGGGAGCCGTCGCGTGGTGCCGATGACGTTTTACGTCGCAGAGACGGACACTGAACAACTCCTGTACTTGGTGCAAGCAGAGAGCCATCTCCCGGACGGGACCGCGGCGGTGGCAAGACGGTCCAAGGCTCGGTCTTGAAACAAATAAAATAAAAAGTGCAGTATTCTCCGCTTCAACAGGAAAAGACAAGAAATGTTCTTTTACAGGAACTGTCTCAGCGGCTGCAGTTGGCGAAACCGACGATCACGCGAGAGGGCCACCCGAGTTCGTGTAAGTTGGAGAGAGAGAAAGAATAAAAGGAGAGGAGTGGGAGAGATGGTCGGGCTGCAGGGGTCCTGCACCCAGTCTCCTCTCCCTGCCGCTCCTCACTTCCCATCTCCCCTCCCTTCCCCTTTCACCTTGGTCCCTATTCCGCCCCTCTGAAGTCCTCTTCATGCAACCCATAAACGTTCTTCCCCGTAAAAAGACGAAAAACAATGCCTTCTCGTCTGTAACAGACTCATCAATATAATAATGATGACGGATCAGCCAAAAACACACGTTTGGCTGGGAGACAAAACGGTCCCACCACCAGTGCATGGCACAGCTCCCTCTGTAATCATGCGGTATACTGCTTATTTACATGTCGTCTGCATCTCTCTCTTTCTCTCTGGACTGTAGCGTCATGTGCCTTTGAGCTTCGCAGGGAACCTTATTCGGAAATTCACATCAGTAGAGGAGGCTGTTCTTCCAAAAAAAACCACCACATCGGTTAATTCGGAAATTACTTGGCAGCACCTGACGTGTCTCAAACTTTTGAATTATTCTGCACGAAATTTTTATCTGTTCTGCGAAAGGGAGAAAGATCGTCGGCCATGCGGCATGTCAATGCATCTCTCCTCTGCCCCCTCTCTTTCCCCTCCATCGCCATCTCCCTTTTCCCTCAGTTGCGGCCCATATAATTTGATTCGTTTGCGATTCGGGCGGTCCGGGGGCCGGGCGCATTATGCACACAGTAGCAGCTCGACATTATGACTACGTGCCAAAAAGTATCGCCACTTCTTATTTTTTGGTCCGGGAATCAAATCCGAGAGACATTCTCACAGATGCACGTGCACGACCACACCTGCAACTGCATGTCTCACACCTACATGTGTCAGACCATACACGCTAATATCCTATGGGAACATTTTTATTCATTGTTTGCATTCATTCACTCATTCATTTATTCATTCAATCATTCATTCAGTCATTGCTGACGCATTTTAATACGCCTGGATGAACATTTTAAAGTAAGGGGACTGTCTAAAAATGCGTCACAGAAAATAGTAACTTGTGAATAAAAATGTTCACAGGATCGTAGTGTGTATGATTCTCAGACTGACAAGTGTGAAACCATACGTGAGTCTCACCTAACTGTTACGACTTGAGTTTCCAGAGTATTTGCCTTTTCTGTCATTGATTATCATGTACAGTTTGCGCATAATCCCCGCGAAACGCAAGTAAATTTTTCTCGAAGATTTAATGGTTTTTGTAAATGACTTTCTAGAGGTGTGTGAGGTGGGCCCCGCCGCCGGGTCTGCGTGGGAGGGAAAGGGATAACTGCCCCATCCGGCCTGGGCGGCGTGGAGGAAACGAAACGACTGACCAGGGCGTACCGGCGGCGAGGTGCCCGGCTGCCTCTGGCCTGTGGCTGCCCTCCCTCTCCAGAGGGCCGTGAGTTAGAGGCCTGGGCTGGTCCGGCCCTCCTCATCCTGTCGCTGGCCAGATTGGAACTCGGGGAGGAAGGGGGTAAGCCCTTGAGGTGGGCGCTGCAGGGCCCAACGTATACGACACTACTATACATACCCTGTCATTATCCACAGGGAGAAGTTAATTAAGTAATCAGCCCGTGTTACTGCCACAACGCCCCCCCCCTTTCCTTGCAATATTGAAAGCGTTTCCAGTGTGGGGCTCTTCATGTCGACCGTACAAGAAAGGGCGCGCCAGCAAATCCTGCTTAATCGAAATATTTGTGAAAGAGATTATTAATTATTAATTGATTGTGATGGGTCTGGATCCGGTCATCTCCGCGTTCAATGCGCACGCTGTTGAAGAGTTAAGGGTTCCTGTTTGCAGGCAATTTTAATCAGACAGCACAACAGTATAAATGGAATGGAAAGGAGGACCACGACGAGAAAGGGGGAACGGGACGGGGGCGGGGGACGTGCAGACGCCAGCCCAGAGATTTAATTAATGCAGCGCCATATGGTGCAATGCTCGCAAGGTAATGCACAGCGCGGGGCAGGGCAGGGCGGGGCGGGGCTGGGTAGCGGCGACATCAAAGGGTGAGGCTGCGGGGAAGATAAAGGAAGTGCTCGATAGAAAGTGAAATTAAAAAACGTTGTAAGTACGCCGCTTGGGGGAAGGGGAAGGGGATGCTGAGGAGGGGTGGGGATGGAGCAGGCACATCAAGAGGAGACGTGCGAGCCAAAGCCCTTTTGCGCCCCTCTTTTCTTTTCATCCGCTGTTCTTTTCCGTTTGTGTTGCGAGCCGCGTCCGGTCCGGCGCGCTGCG
Organism: Frankliniella occidentalis; assembly: GCF_000697945.3. NCBI lineage: Eukaryota > Metazoa > Arthropoda > Insecta > Thysanoptera > Thripidae > Frankliniella > Frankliniella occidentalis. The sequence goes on from NW_026267236.1 coordinate 904,148, forward strand.
CTGCGCTGGTCCAGCCAAGTGGCGCGCCGCCGGCCGCGCCGCCAGCAGCTGCCCCGTGCTGTCGGTTTGGTTGCCAATGCGTCGGGCGCGCTCGCGTGACAACCAGAAGGACTTTCTGTCCTCGGTGACGAAACCTTCGGACACGTCGAAGTCGTGCAAGGCGTGTGTGTGTCCTGATGGCGCGTGGTTACGGACGGCCCCCCGGCCGACCCCCGTGGGGGACCAGCCAGCAGCACCCAGCCACCACACCGTGTCGGATTCAAGTGGCTACCGCCTGCGGCCGCCGCCGCCGCCTCAACGCATTACTCTGAGATTGAAAGGAGAGGGGACCCTCCGACCGGCTACCGGGTACGTGCCTGCCTCCTGGGTACCTCACGGTAACTTACGCCCCTTTGTCTATCCCCCCCCCCCTCCGCATCCAATCAGAAGACACAAGGACTCTCCTCCCCAAGGCAGGATGTGGACCCGGCGCGGAGTGGCGGACACCTCTCCTGGGTAAGTTATTATACGACCCAACACCTATGTGGCCACCCCGCCCCGCCGCACCCCGCCCCGCCCCGCTGCCGCGCGGCTACTGGAATTGACCACACTCAATAAATCCAAGCCGGTGTTGGTGGGGGTCGCTACGGCAGCAGGGGGCCGCCGCACCGCCGTTTGTGGAGGCTGGAGGAGCCCAGAGAGACACTGCCAGCGGCAAGCAGAGGGAAATGAGATCACGTTCTGCTGCTCTCCTTCATCACCAATCAAATCAGAAAGATCCTCACCTCTCACTGCTGCCGCCGCTGCCGCCCTCGCCTCGCGGCACCGGCTCTCGACAGTGTACGTATGGACGGGACAGCGATGAGTTCTCTCTCGTCTGTCGGGATGACGGGACTTCCTGTAGTTACGCGTGGCTTCACACAGCATCGCCAGCCGGTCGGGGGGGTCGCCGCGCGGCGCGGAGAGGGGCTCACAGAGTACTTTGTGTGTGCTCTCGGCGCCGAGCTCGGCCCGGCCAGAGGAAGCTGGTGGGTGCACGCTTAGCCCTGTCCGTTGGAGGATGAGCAAGCCTCTCACCAGAGCGGCTGAAACCAGAAATACAGCCAAAGCTTGGCATCAGGCCTACACTGCAAAACCTGTGTGGAGCCAGCGGGGTTGGCGGGGTTTGCCTACTCACAGTTGGAGCCTTACGGGCCGGAGGAGGAGGCATTCCCCGGGGGCGTGGACCGAAACACATGCGGCAGACCATAAGAGGAAAGGTAACACACCTGTGCTGCATGCTGCATGGCCATTGCATACTCACACGAGGCGGTAAGGCGCCGTGGTGAGAAACGGTAGGCAAGCCCGCCCGCACACCTGCATGCGGTACAGTATTAAGCGAAATAAAGGGAGTGGTCTGGAGCACCCTGGAGCACCCTGTACTGTGCATGTTGCCGAAGAGATGTGTCAGCTTCGGCACACCTCTCCCCTGCACATCCAAATGGAGCTGGTGCAGATTAGAGTCCTATATGTGGGGCTCTATAGGGCGCTTGTGCAGAGATGTTGACAACACTACAGAGGGTATCAAAGTGAAGTGACTGGACCTCGGGGCGGAGAGAGAAGAGGCTGCTGGGCTCGTTGCGTCGCCGGAAGAGACTCCATCGCATTCAAAACTTTTTTACGCCCGTAACCGTCGTTTCGGGTGGAGGCTGCGCCCCCTCCCCCTCCCCACCCCATCCATCCTATTCTCGCTTCCTCTCTGAATTTGTCTCAATGAGACCCCTGGCTTTAGGTCCCTTCTGCCGCGCCGACGTCATCTCGATAAATACCCAACCGAGTGCTTTTCACGTAATGTCTTTGAAATTGTCTTATTTCTTTTCTACACACCTAACCGACTTGAAACCCTAAGGAGGGGCAGCGAAATTCTGTCGCCTGGCCTCTGCGCTCACAGGTGAAAGCCGATGGCGGTCGAGAGCGACACCACCAGCCCCATCGTCACACCGACCACCGACCTCACGCCAACCACGAGTCGCCCAAATCTGAATCCCAAAATATGGGCGCGCGACCTTGCAGAGTGCGGTCAGAGAGGAGAGGCAGAGGACAGCGGCGACGTGATTCAGCCGGGCCCGGGAGCGTGAAGTACGCTGAGTACGCTCATTGTACGCCCACTCGCCCTGGGCACGCCACTGTTGGGAGGGGGGGGGGAGCTTCCCGAATGACTGCACAAGTTTCCCGAGAGGATGAACGCGGACGCGGACGCCGCCGCCGTACCTCCCCTTCCTCCAGGCTAAAGGCCCTCGCCCGTTGGAGGACGTCGGCGTCATGGTGGCGTGCAACAACATCCGCTGGGTTTCATCTCAAAAGCCCATGTTTGGCTGTGAACGAACGTCTTTAACAAGAAAAGCCTTCTGCTGTCGGAATTCACTGGCATAGGCGAGTAGCCGAGTGACACTTGGCCTGTGAGGAGGGTCCCATTAGAGGGGTGACCATCCCTAATCAATGCAGCGGCTTCCGTTTGGGCTGGCGGCGTCTTTAGGTCGGCTGGGCGGCAATGCGTCGGTATTCGATAAGGAGTGCTGTTCAATTTTTCCTCTGTCGCCTCGTAGGTTCTTCTAGAGGACCCTGCTCGGATGGCGCCTCCCCCTCCTGACCAGCGCCGCCCAGGACGTTCAGGGCGACTACAATCTCCGCTCGGCATCGCTCGGGCTGCTGCTTCCCTTGCGCCCCGCCTGAGAGCTGGGCGCCGCGCCGTGTCGACACACGAATTATTGTGCATTTTGCTCGCCAAATAAGACAATCGTTGACGGCAGTAAAAAGACTCCCCTGCTCTCTCTCCTCTTCTTTTTCATCTTCCTCCCCGCATCCGCTCTGCTGCTGCTGGGCCCTTCTTGCGCGCATTTCCACCGAACTTTGTGGCGCTTCCCCAAAAACTTGCGAGCGGCGGCTTGTGTTATTCCATTGATGCTTTTGCAGCACGAAATAATGCAGACCCTTCTCCTCCTCTCCCGGCGCCGCCCCTCTCTCCGTCCGCAATCACCCGACGGGGCGCCCGCCCCCTCCGCCCACCCACGTGCCCGCCGTCGCCCGCCGCAGCTGCCAGGAGGAGATGTCCTGTCGTCCTGTAGTCGCGTATTATAAATTCCCCCGAAAAAGCAAAACGCCGGCAGACGCTCCTTGCTCTGGCTCCGCAGGCTCCCGCCATGCTCCCGCTGCGCGCGCGGGGCGCACGGCAAGGCACGCGCTCCAATTAACATTGCTGCGGGCCGCCTCCTGCGCGCCGTCATCATCCGCCCCGTCCCGTCCCCGTGTGCGGCGTTTGGAAAATCTGTGTGTGCTCGCCGGACGCACACAAGTGATGCGCGCGCCGCCGCCGTCTTCGGCATGCTCGTCCCCCCGGCCCCCAAGCATTTTTCTGCTGCAGTCCTTGGGGAGCCGCGCGCTCCTGGCCCTGGCGTCCTCCTGGCGGCCCTCTGCAGCATCCGGGGGCCGCTGCTGCTGCCAGGAGGAGTTCATTAGCCCCTCTCCTGCCTGCCCCGAGCGTGATGCTGTTCACTTGTTCACGCTATCTACGCCGCCGCCGCCACCCCCTATAAAGAATAGTCCCGCACCCTGGGCAGGGACAGGACGCACGGGGGCCCTTCTCGGCTCGGCCCTATCTTCCCTCATCCTCTTCTCCCGACGAATTCCGGTAGCCACGGCAAACACACCGACAAACAAAGGCCCCGCTGGTGGCGGGGTGGGGGGTGGGGGGCTGCATGAGGTAGGTCCTTGTGGGTGTGCCACGTGTGGTCCACAGGAACGGAAGGGGGGAGGGCAACGCTCCGGTGAGATATTACATATTTTTCACACCGCCTCCGCAGTCAGAGAGTTTCGTTGAGGTGCGAAGGGTTGTCCACGGAGTGCGTGCGTTCGTTGGACGGCGCGGAACTCGACCGCCTCAAAGGGTTCTCGACGACCCCCCGCATCTCTCTCCTCTGGCCTAATCAGGCACGTCACGTTCCTTAGTATGAGTTTTTCTGTAAGGGGGGTATGTCACACTTTTCACCTACGGTTTGCATTTGCAAGTGGTCTTCCCTGGTGACCTCAGTGCGCGCTCAGCGTGGATGCATCAACGTGGAGAGAGACTATCTCTCTAATCAACGTGGGGAGGCCGAGGGAAGCCGTTTGCCGGGCGGCCCGAGTCACCAGTCACCACAGAGGCCGCCGCCTCCAATGCCACGAACCTTCGGGTCCTTTGAGTCCCTTCGGCACACCGGTACGAGAAAAGTAAAGGGGGAGGGCGGCGGGGGGGTCTGATGATAGGCGCCGCGGCGCTGTCCCCGCCACGCCACGCCACGCCACCCGGACGGCCCGGGGTCCTCCGGGTCCTCCGGGTCCTCCGTCGCGACCACCGGGCGGCACGCCGTTGACGCCTCTCTCGACCGCAGACCATGCAGACGCGGTAAACGCACCAGCCGCAACGCAGGTGCGTCGTGTGCCGACGTGAGAGGGTTTGTCGAGATGAGTAACGTCGCGCAAGGCGGTCCTCGAGCACGCCGCCGACGACGCGTCCACGCCATTCGCTGCTCAAACTTTCCGCGGAAACACGGCGGCGGAGCCTCGTCGTCACTTTTGCAGTTTGCGACAAAGGAGGCGGGGCCATATCGATTTGCATCGAGTTTGAATAACTTATTGGGAGATGACCCACATCCCAGCTTGATACTACAACGACATCGACCCCCCTGCTCCTCCCCCTCGGCGCCGACTCCGCGGCAGCCGCCCCCAGCAGCGCGCGGGGGAGGGCGCGTCGTGCTCGCGTGATGGGACGTGGCGTCGCGTGCCGCGGGGGAGGTTTGTGTTGCCGGGCCTCTCGCTGTCGTGGTGCGCGTCCGGATCGATGGTCGGGCTGCCGAGGGGGTTGTTGTCCAGCCGTCTGATTCAGAAGAAGAGCGCTCAAGAGGGTCTCGCCAATAGTACCTGCCCCATGAGTGCAACAAGGACGGAGCTATACGGGAGGTTATAGGAGAGTCCCTGTTGAACGCTCTTCTGAATCAGACGACAGGATAGGGTCCCATCGTTAGTCCAGGAGGGGCGGTGGCTGCGAGCCCCCTCACTGGCCTCGGCCGCGGCGTGTCCTGGACCCCCGGCGACGGGGACGAGACGAAAGAGGGCGAGAGGATGGCCCCGGCCCGGCAGGCGGCGGCGCGGGCGGCGCCGCAGGGTCCAATATACCCAAGAGACCGCAGCTTTTGCGAATTTGCGAGCCGTGCGTGAGCCCCGCGACCAACGCTGTGCGTGTCTTGTGGTCGGGTGTGCTAGGTGTGCGGGTGAGACGCGACAATAATTAAACTGCGACAGCCCCGACTGAGCAGCGCGCAACAGCCCTTGGAAGGCGCCGGACTTAACGGAAGTCTCCATAGCTCCAGTCGGTCGCCAGCTGTACTCCAACTTGCTGTGTCCACACAAGGGGCGGGTCTTTCCCACGGGCCTAAATGTCTCAGGGACGCGCTGGCCGGGACGTATTCATCCCTCACGGCCGTCATGTTCGTGTCCGCAGTGGGACGCGGACGGACTGCCCCGGAGAAACAGGACGGGCATCATTAGGAGAGCCAACCGCCTCGGAGCTCGCGCACGGAGTGGAAGTACTTCTGC
>NW_026267236.1:909786-911880 GCF_000697945.3 Frankliniella occidentalis
CCCCCCAAAAAACAGAAATTGACCATGGACTCAACGTTGAATTGACGTCTGCACATAATAATCGTGTAGATACATTTCCGGCTCCCCCGCCCCCTTCTCTCCCTGTCGCCCTGTATGCAGGCAAATTCCCAGCAATTTCCACCACCAGCGAGCCTGAGTACTTTTACTCCGCGTGACGTGTGTAGGGGCAAGGGCCTATAAAATTAAGAAAGATATCGATTTCCGACTCATGCGAGTGCGATTTACGATTTGCACAGCCAAAACTTTGTCGAAATTCAAACTCCGTCGATTTTCCCGTTAGACTCAAAATGAACTTCGATTGAAATCGACGAATTTCCGATTTCCACGACGAATCGACGGCGATGCGACTTTACATTTCTTGCTGGAATTATCCACAATCGCTAGTCGGAAAGCAGTAACAGGGTAACTTCAAGGGAATTCTTTGATGCTGGCGCTAGTAGTGTCCGTCCCCCGCGAGCCAAGGAGCCGTGTCGAGCAAGCGAGCCTAAAGTAAAGGGGAGCCGGGCGCGGAGTGCGGAGTACTGTAGCGCAAAAGTTTAAAATGTTAAACAGTCATCCGAGAGGAGAGAATCAAATGTGGAAGGGATCCGTATCCGCTAAATGTGAGATTAGAAAAGTAAGAGATTACTGTCCAAAACATTGTCAATTTATTGATGGCTTGGCAAATTTGATTTCAAACTGTTCATCGTGCAAATTTATGCAGGCGCGAGCTCTTTAGAGCGTCGTATCCAAGAATGTTGCAAAAATGATTCTAAACGAGCAACGTTATACATTGACATCGCTCTTCCGGGAGTCATGAAATAGGATTCACCACATCGCTCTCCCTGAAGCGAGTTTGCGCACTCTTGACTCGCATTACGTAGGCGACACAAGTGCGCCATGCGACATGATGACCTCACCCAAAACTAAATCTGCACGCAACTCCTCGCCAGCAGGGTGGATATAGCGATATATCCACCGATATCCACCTTGTTCGCCAGCGACCCGGCCACCGCCCGGTCGGAGGTGTGCCCAACACACTCAGCTGTTCGATGGGTTGCCTGCCGCTGGGCGCCTTCTCCTGCTCGACGGCCGCTTAATTTAATGTCGATATTGCGGTTTGCGCTCACGCTCAACACCGCTCAGCGTTCAACTCTCGCTGTGGCGCATTTCCAAAGCGTGCTAGTGCATGCAGATGATGCATAACTGAGCTGTTGGCCGGAGAGCCGGGCTACGTAGATGTGTCATCGGTTGCCACGTCACACTTTTCAAATTTCGCACCGTGTGGCGACAGCCTACGACGGTAGTCTACGTGTCCGCGTGGACCCAGGAGACTAAAGGTCTTGTGACTCTATTTCCTCGATACTGTTGACCTACTAGCTTATAAAGAAAGCTGGTTGACTGTGCAATAAACCTTAAAAAATCTTTTTGTCGATGTTCCTTTTCTTTTTACGTGGCAATGCCTACCGTTTGGATCACGTAGTCGTTGCGATCGCCCCTTCCCCAACGCCACAACCCATCCCAGCGCTGCCAAACGGCCATCTTGGGGACTACTCAGTTTGATTCGGTCGACGCCATTACGACTACGTCCAATTTTACGAGCAAGACAAGAAGGACAAGACTTTGCATAAACTACAGTTGCTGGAAATTCCACCATGGCTGGTAAGAATTCCCCTTACCCACCACTTCCTTTCATATCGCATCAACTTGCTGTATGTTTAGATTTTGTCTAGATATCCTCTTCGTTGTGTATCGTACTGAAATGTCCGGGTCTAGAAACCCAAGCCGCTTGGACCGGCGTCACGAATAGCTCAGCCTAGCAAGCTAACCTTTTCAAAGGGAAAGGCAGAGGAACAATTATACTCAACTGTATCTCCCTCTAGCTTTGATACTACAACGACATCGACCCCCCTGCTCCTCCCCCTCGGCGCCGACTCCGCGGCAGCCGCCCCCAGCAGCGCGCGCGGGAGGGCGCGTCGTGCTCGCGTGATGGGACGTAGCGTCGCGTGCCGCGGGGGAGGTTTGTGTTGCCGGGCCTCTCGCTGTCGTGGTGCGCGTCCGGATCGATGGTCGGGCTGCCGAGGGGGTTGTTGT
>NW_026267236.1:911930-922802 GCF_000697945.3 Frankliniella occidentalis
TTCGTTTTTATGGTATGGTGTGCTTTATGGTCTGTCTGTTGCAGATATCAAGACCTCTTCGAACCCTCCTAAGACAAAGATCTTTGTTGGTCGTCATTCTGGAGTTTCATTGACCCCAGCGGGCCTTCTATCACTTTTATGATGTCTATATTTCTTGAAAAATTTTATTCACCTTTGGTAAGGTTATGTGTGTCTGAAATCGTGTTCGTTTTTATGGTATGGTGTGCTTTATGGTCTGTCTGTTGCAGATATCAAGACCTCTTCGAACCCTCCTAAGACAAAGATCTTTGTTGGTCGTCTCCCTGAAAATGCCCAGTCCCAAGACTTACGCCGCTTGTTTGAGCGTTATGGAACTGTAACAGAATGTGACATCTTAAACCGCTATGGTTTTGTCCACATGAAAACTGAAGAACAGGCTTCTCAAGCTATTGAAGGCCTTCACAATTGCAACTTTATGGGATCACTGATCAGCGTTGAGGTATTGTTTGTAACCATTCATGCTTTCAACTAACAATTGTTACACCATAATATTTTGTTGACTTCAAATTTATTCTTTGTCAGGCTTCTACTGGTAAAAGGAGTAACCGGGAGGGAGGCCCTGGTCCCCGTCGAGGTGGCTTTGGAGGCCCACGAGGTGGCCGTGGTGGTGGATTTGGACCTATGCGAGGAGGAATGGGTTACGGAGGAATGCGATCTGGACCCTACGACCGCGCTGGTCCTTACGGTCGCCCTGACTCCTTTGGACGTCCTGAACCTTATGGACGTCCTGACTTTGACCGTCGCCCTGTAGCACCTGGCCCTGTGGGTCCCGGTCCTGTACCTGCAGGACCTGGTCCTGTACCCCCTGCTGGACCCGGTATGGGTGGCATGAGAAATGGTTATGGTTATGACGATCGCAGAGATGGCGCGTACATGGACAGAGCTGCTGAGTACATGGAGAGGAGAGACCGTGGTGATGCTGCTTATGGCATGGACAGGATGGGTATGGCTGGATATGATCGTGGATATGGAGACTATGGAGCACGAGCTGCTGCCATGCCAGCGAGGTGAAAGCAATGTTTAATTTTATTTGTAGTATATTAAACCTGCGTCTTTAAAGATAATTCTTTTTCTAATTCTTGCTTTTTCTCATAATGTGTATACAGTGACATGTATGGTGCTGGTGCATACCGAGAGGGAGATCGAAGTGCATATGCAGACATGAGGCAACCATATGAGCGACGTGACATGGCCCAAGTTCCTGCTGCTCGTGACGGCTATGATAGAACTGCAATGGCACCTGCAGGCTATGACCGCCGAGACTACACCGCTGCTCGAATGGGAGGTGGTGGTGGTGCTGATATGTTCAGCCGCAGAACACCTCCACCACCCCAACCTGCCTACAGCACTGGGTGAGCCTCATATCTGCTTTAGGTGCATGCATGCTCAATCTTGTTCTAGATACATTCCAAATTGTTACATTGGTGAAGGTGATGAGATGGTATGTATTTTCTCTCTTAACATTAAAATGGTCCAAAGTATAATAACCTGCAGTTGATTCCCTTTATATTTTTGGTTGCTTTTGCATTACTAGCATGATTCTGCATGTTTCTTCCTGAGTACCTGTGGGGTTTCAATGTTATAATCATGCATTCAAATAATTTTTTTAAATATGTTTGTTTATTTTGTATTCATGCCTTTATCTTACTGAAGTTGTTTTATAATTTCCACTTTCTTTTGCCAGTACTTGATTGTCAATCTGCTAGAATCCCATTTTTTCCAATAGCCTTTCCTCTATTACATATGATCTTACCTCAAATAGTTTTATCACATTGTCACTATTAAAATTAATATCAAGCTTTTTTTTACATCTGTCTATGGTACTACTTTAAATTTCCATTTTTCTTATTCCTTTCCTCTAATTCAATCTCGTCAATAAAAATTAAAGAATCCTATTTGAATCTTTGACCCATTGCTTTTAACTTCCAAGTTGCACTATCAATTTATTTGAACTAATTTCTGTGAGTAGTATCTGTAATTATGTATCTTATTTTATCTCAACTGTCGTATTTGAGGAAACCTGTACTATTTTTAGATGGCTATGAATCATATATTTTCTGGTATTGCATGGACTATGCATTCTAGTTGTCAAGGTAGTCTGACACTTTTGAAATTTTTCAGTTAACATTCAAGACTTGGTCCTGTGTGGAATAACTCCATATGACCACATGGACATCCTTGGCTCTAGATTCCCAATGGTAAAGGTCAACTTTATGATACCTATGCATGAATACCTAGTTGATTGCTGTTTGGTGAGATGATTTTTAGATTCTGTTTGTGAGAGATGCTTACATGCTTGGAGAATGCTTATGCTTTGTAGCCTTGGAGCATTACTTAGTCTTGCTACAACTATGCCATCTTTTTGTGATTGTATGCATTTTGAATTATTTTGCCTCCAAATTTACCCTAGTATGTTTTTTGTGGCAATGGGAAATGTGACATGTACCTATTCTGCACCCTGTTCTTCAGTTTAATCTCTTACTTTCAAGTGGCCTTTATAAAACAGAATAGTAATGTCTCAGTCATGGTACCTGTCTCTCAGAGACAAGTGGTTCTTTGTCAGCAAAGTTCATACTTTTCCTGGCTTTCAGATTTTTTACCTTTCTTTTGATATCACTCAACTTGCTTTGCTGATGATAGAACCGCTCTAGTTTTGTTAAATGATTAGTATGAGACATTCAATTCTTGGCCTTCTTTTAGACCTAGAAAATCTTTGCGAAACTTGAAAATGCTGCGTTTGCGAAGCGTCTGACAGTTGCTGCGGTGATCACACTCTCGGCGATCGAATGCTTGCGTTTGAGTGTATTGATAGGGTTGATCGCACCGATTTCAATACTACCGTTCTTGCGTCCGTGCTATATTTTCGATTGGTACCGTTCAGTTCCGGTCTTTGACAATCTGTTCTCTTAGGGTCCCCCGTAACTCACATTTGGCTTTGTTTGGGTTGTTGGTTGTAGTAATTGCATGCCTACTCACTTCCGAATTCCTTCCCAATAGCCAATAATCCGTGGTTTTTACATTTGTGGTTTTTATACCACTGGGACTGATTTTATCCTCAAGCCAATATTTATGGTATCTGGATGACTTCATTTTCCTTTGCTATTGTTCTTGCGATCAGGCCAGCTGTCTGGAACAATTACTGTGCGGTGCATTGCAATTTTATTCTGAAGTTGAATTTCTATTTGCATTTATTGGTACCATGTAGTAATTTTCACTACATGGTATTCCAGTGGTGCAACAGATTTCCTCAAAGAGGGCATTCCTTGTTCCCTGCACTGGCCGTCCCTTCCTTCACTGATCCTCTTTTAACTGCGTTAACACAGTGCGTTATGTCTGTATGCCGTAGCTACCCTGATATGCAGCCGCGACGATACTAAGCGTCGTGATCGATGTTCGCGTGCGACGCTGGCAGGATTTACATTCTGCTCGGCGTAGGTGCGAGAACCGGCACTCATCGTGGACAGCGAATCTTGTGCCAGGATTTCTATATATCACTGTTTTCATCTTAAGATTTTCTTAGATTTGCTTTATTTATGAGAAGTGCATTTAGTTACGAACAGGCAATTCATCATCATTGCTATTTCTTAGTTATTAGTAAATGGGGTAGAATTGCCATAATTTAATTAAATTTGATTTATAAAAGCGAGATAGATGACAAATGTTTTCGAGATTTGTCTTCTGTTTTATTATAATGATTAAGTCAATCGAGCAGACCATGTAATATTTTTTTATCTCGACAACTGCAATTTGCCGGCAAGAAGCTCATGAACGAAATTAGTGTAGGTGTAGGATTCAAGTTCTAATCTAGATCACTGCGCTGCTTCACGGAAGTATTCATAATCTTAAATGCAAACCGTCGATCTATTTTGTACATCAGCCTCCTTAGTTTGGAAGGCTGTCTTCCACGCAATGTATGTAAAGCTTGTTTTTCATGTAACTCGATAGAGCCGTAAAATAAATAATTTCCTTTGTAAGTCTCGACTGTTGAATGTCCTGTTACCCGAGTAGAGATTTCGCAGATCCCCACATTGGCAAGCCGTGCCACTCGCCGATGACAAACATCCATCCCCACGAGCGGACCATCTTCATGTTATGTTATATCCCTTTCATGAGCTGTTTCCATTTTGACACCCATTCTGGCTTCAACGTCATGGTTTTTGAATGTGATGATGCTTGTGTGTTAAATAGGATTTTGTAGAACAGAATTTTTCCTTCACCATTGCTGTTTTGTGTGAATTTTTCACAGGATGCTCATTTACTCAACTCTTTTTTTTCCCTCTGGTGTTCAAATTTTTTGGCTGCAATTCTAATTGATGTCACTTTTCTTTACTCTCTTTGACTACTTGGCATTGGTGAAGGTCTTCTAGTTCAAATGAGCTGTTTTGATTTTGTGTTGCAACCACACCTGTTCCATTAGCCATGATGTTCGAGCCTCAGGTGTTCAATATATGGGGAAGGTTTGTGGGGATGTACCAATGATGTAATGTACCAACTGAGCATATGTGTGCTTGGTCAAGACAAGGACAACTTAAATCAATCTTCAGACCTTACTGATCATGTGGTTCACTCTTATGAGTGTTCCCTAAAATCAGCAGTCACTGATGATGTCCAAGTCTTGACATTCAAATGTCAGTGATTAATTTTGCACTGCGAATTACACTTGTCCTTTCGCTCCTTAAACACCTGAAATCTGCAAAACATTAGCAGATTTCACAAAAAACCTTCCGAAGCCAGCGCATGGCTCTTTGATATCTCGTAGGAGTTACTCACACTCTCATGCTCTAAGCAAGCTGACTCAATTTTGTGATAGGAGTCATCCTGGTAATGTCATGCACATTATTGTGCATTATTAGCCTTGATGCATGGATTTAGGAGGAAGGCTTTGCCTTTCTTCAGTATCCAGTTCCTGAAAGCAGGAAGCAGCTTGCTGAGTGGCAGTGTGTTGAGTAAAAGCATCCAATGCACAGCGGACTGGACGACAAAGTCGACACCACCGAGCGAAACGCAAAGCGACTACTAGCGGCGGGGCGTTTACGGGTGATGCGGAAGGTAGGTGTTGCGTGGATTTTAACCTGCGTTTTGTCAAGCGTTGCCGTCGAACCATTTGTAAGGTTTTCGTATGTGATTGGGAGTGTCTCAATCTTGAGTGCTTAACGATGGGGTAAAAGGGACAAATCGTCTGCACATGTTGGAATTGGGTCATGTGTGAGGTTCTTCTGCCTTGCTTCATGTTGCTAAATATACCTAATCCTGAGTGGCTATGGTCAACTTCAGTTTGACAACTTTTTTATTTTAATTCCCTAATAATTTGTTCAGCAACTTTGTAGATTTTGTCCTTTTAGACTTGTAGCAGTTTAGTCCTGTTAGCTTCAAACAAAATCTAAATTTTCAATTGTTTCAACTTAATATTTACCATTAGCTGTGGTCTCCTAGACTGAGAAGCATGCATTATTGTCATGCTCATCCTGTGATAAAAATTTTATCTTCTAACCAATTAACAAAACATGTCTACTTTATTTTTCAGCTGGTTTCAGAGGCCACCGCCACCACCTCCTCCTCCAGCAGTGTCAAGGAAAGCGTGATCTCCTATCTGTACACTCAGGTATGAACTTAATATTAGGTAGAAATAACTATTTTTGATACCTATTGTAAAGTATTTTATATCAAATGAGAATCTTTTTCTCCCCCCAATTGATGCAACTGAATTTTAAGTGAATGAGGTATATCCCACATTTAGAATTCTTAATCAAGAGATCTCTAATATTACTGACAATGTTCCTCCTATTTTGTACATTATTTGCTCAATTATAATCAACAATGCCAACAAAGTATTTGTTTTGTGCCATACATTAAAGTTTTATTTTATGTGTTGAAATTCATTGTTGAATTTCCCCAAAACTTTGTGGCATGATATGCACATTGCCTCAGCAGTGCTGCTATAATACAGATATATTTTTTTTAAAGTCAAGACATTCTTTGGCTGCTTGCTTCATTCTGGAATTGCCATTTATTTTTTTTGCAACACCATCAATCTAAAAGTGCTTTTCACCTCCACCTCCCTGCATCCTTTTTTTTTTTTCATTCCCTTATTTCCCCAATTCCTAAATTTAGAGGACTAACATGAACTAATGAAACTTTTCAATAGCACAGTGGTGTAGCCAATTCCTTTTTCTGCATTTAACTAATAGCGCTGCAGGTTTTGTATCCCTATTATTTAACAGTCTGTATGATCAGGCTCTAGCCCGGCATAACTCAAGTGTAAATACATAGGTTGATACAAAATTTATTTTTAGTGTTGCTTCCTGCTAAATAAATTTCTTCCAGGTTTACAGTGATACTTTATAGAAGAACCTGCTGCACAGAGAAAATAAAGACTGATTTATTTGAAATGTCTGTAGTAATTTTTATTCGTCACCTACCTCCAGTACAAACAGAAAAAGAACATGAAAACAGACAACTCAGAATACACATCCATAACTTGACACAAATTTGTGCCTTAGAATTACTTCTTTCTCAATTATTGCTGTCCAAGGGGAAGTCTTTAGAGAACAGTCCTGATATAATCTGGTGGTTTGGTCTAAGGATTCTCATACCAGTAAAATTACCACTCATTTTAGCACTCCTTTTAAAAACGTAATTAATTAATTAATTCAAAATAAATATGCGTGGCCACACTTAGTCACTAGACAACGATAAACGAAAACCAGCTGACTACCAAAAAGTCCTTCTGAGCTGGATAGCTGGATCCTTATTCTAGTCTCGTGGATATAGCAGTGCTGATCAGTGATCTGCCGCATCCTAGATCCTAGCCTTACTAGCCCATCTCCCCGATCTCCCCCACCCCTCTGCCCTTGCCCCTTCTCCATTTATTTTTTATCCAACCCCGCATCCCTGCCACCCACACCCACCCCCTTTCCCACCCACAGCCTTTCTCAGACAGGAGGCAGCGCTAGGTCCTGCTCCACATCCTCGATATCAACAGATGGTGGCCGTCTGCTGCGGACTTTTTGACATTTTACTAGTTTCTTTGGAGCTCAGAACCGAAAAGAGGTAATCTTTATGCTGCAGTTGAATTTAGAGATGAAGTACGTTGTGGATTGTAGTTATTGACACAATTGTTTCTGTGAGTCTATCGATTGTTTTGAATTAAAGGGACTCTCCCTCTCGTACATTTACTTTTGAACGCCGTGATATTTTGGGGAGACCTATGACAATTATTAGTACCATCTTATCTAAATAAGTACAGCTCAATTCGCAAATTTTCTGATTAGATTATTTCTTTACCTGTAATTAATGATAAGTTTATGTGAAAGATAGGTTAGAGTTCACATTTCAATCCAGCTCTATGAGCTCATTGATCCGTTATTTATTTGGGTGTTGGTATTGCTATTGCTATTGCTATGAGTAGTTGACAGCAACTCCCCAACTCCCCTTTTTAATTCAGATCATGCATCGTTGATGATTCCCTCCTCCTCACTGTGTATTTTAGTTTTCAGGGATAATAATCATGGCTTCCACCAACTCATCACAGCCTGTCAGTGAGGAAGATCTCAAAGCATTGAAGGAGAGAATGAAAATAATTTCGGATGCTGACCCTCAACAATATCACAATGATTTTTCATTGAAGCGATACTTACGAGCCTTTAAAACTGTGGACAGTGCCTTTCAGGTAATCACTTAAACTTCTCTTCTGCATGTTCGTTATTTTGATAAACAATGTCAATCAATAACTAACTACTCTCTCTCTATTCGTTGTAGGCAATCTTGAAAACAAATAAATGGCGTGTAGACTATGGCGTTCCAGAGCTGACAGAAGATAATCCCCTCGTTCAAAAACACATGGAGCAAAACAAAGCTAGAGTACTGAGACACCGTGACATGAGTGGTCGTCCAGTTGTTTACATCCCTGCTAAGAATCATAATGTGAACGACAGAGATATTGATGAACTTACCAAATTCATTGTCTACTGTTTGGTATGTTAGCTTCCTCTTATTTTTCTTGAAGATGTTCTTAAAAGTGATGATGTATTTATGTTGGTAAAATATGGAATATGCATATAATTACAGGAAGAAGCTAGCAAAAAATGCTTTGAGGAGGTTGTGGACAACTTGTGCATTGTGTTTGACCTTCGTGACTTTGGGCTGAGCTGTATGGACTACCAAGTTCTAAAGAATTTGATTTGGCTTCTCAGTAAGCATTATCCAGAGCGTCTGGGCGTATGCTTAATCCTTAATGCTCCTACTCTGTTTTCTGGCTGTTGGGCTGTAATCAAAGGATGGTGAGTATCTCAATAGATCATACAATAATTACTTGTGTTCTATTTTGAATTTTTAACTCGTACCCATTTTTTATTGTCTTGGTGATTTGAAAAATCTCTGTTAATATTTGTTCCTCAACTGTTATAGGCTCGATGAAAATACATCCAGCAAAGTTCTGTTTGTCAGCAGTGAAGAGGAGCTCTGCAAATACTTGATACCAGATATTCTTCCAACCGATATTTGAATCTCATTCATCTGATCTTAGATTGAGTACCTACGTACTGGAAAAGTATTGTCAAACTACTTTTCATACAACATCACAGCCTCTTAAGCTAACTTCCTTGTAAGTAGGATTTCCTACACAAATTTCTATTTTAAAATCTAATTAAATCCAGGTACAGTTATCTCTTGTTTACTGTATTTGGTTTTTCAAATTATGGGGAATAACACTACCTAGCCCCATAGTGTATTTTTATCCTTTAAAATCATATGTACCTGTCAACAGAGAACACAATTTCGTTCTGTAGATGCTTATTCTGATAGATTTATTTATATTTGTTTCTTCTGATGCCAGTTTTTTCTTCATCGGTGAGCGTTCTTCCAACCTTAGTCAAGATGCACTTATAAATCATAATCTTCAATGTTGATCCAGTTTAAGGTGTTAAATACATTCCTGTTATTTTATTTATTATAATATACTTTAAGAGAAAATACATTTAAATAACTTTCTGGTCATTAGACAGAGGTGCAAAACAATGTGTTTCTGTTCATTTATTTGTTTTCAATCCTTGACCAGGAAATATTGTTCTCATTTTTCTATTTAGTCCAAACTTACTAGAAATCTGTGATGAATTTGTAGTGTGTATTTGAGATGGGCTGTGTGAACCCTCATTTATATATTGAAGATGTATTCAAGTCACCATATGGGGAATCACAGTTTCTTTGAATAATGTGCTCTAAATTTTCTTTTTAATGCAGTTTCAAATTTTATCTAGTGCTTCTTTTCCCCCCTCACCAAAAATATAGAATATGAAACAAATATTGTATGTTTCTCATTATCTGTTAGAATTTTTGAAAGTGTTTAGTTCCTCGTTAGAAATGCACCAGAATTTTGAAAATGTTTCAGTATTTACTTGCATCCAGACAAATGACCCCTCGGTAATTTCCATTCCTCAAATACAAGGTGCAAGTTATTAGGCTTTCCTTGGATCTTTTGAAGGTGAGTGGGGATCATGTGCATGTGAGTTTTGTGTGTAAATACCTACATTATGCTTTTGAACCCAACAAAGTATTTGGTTAGAGCCTCCTAATGACTTGGGAAGTTGTAAGTTGTTTTGGGGACCAATGTTCAAACATTACATTTGGAAAACTGTGGCCTACAGTATTATGAACCTAAGCTTTGTTAGTCACTGTTTTTGTGCTTTGTCAATTTTGTTGTTTTGTCAACACTTTTATTTAAACTAAACAGATGTGAAAGTTGGGCCTGAGAAGTATTTTACTCAGTAAGTTACTCTTATTGGAATGCATGTAAGTGCATCAAACATGCATATCTGTTTATGCTGCTGCCATGCCATATTCTTTACTCTGATGCCATTATTTTTAACTTCTTAAATTACCGTATGTGTTGGGAAGTTACCTGAGTAGTATTGTCTTCTAAATGTTTGTTGTTTTGTTCTATTTATGCATTTTATCTTGAGTTGTACTCAGCAAGATTTTAAGGATTGAAAATGTACCACTACAGGAAGCTGCTTTCAAAATGAATAGGTATATTTCTTCCAGACTGCAACATTGACATTTGTAATGCTGTAGTAATTTTCTTTTAAATGACTTGCTCAAGGAATTCTAGTGATGCTGTTTTTTATGCATTTTTCTGTATCTCTCTGTACTATAGCATTGGTCGGTCATAAGGTGGTAAACTGGTACTGTCACTGTCAATGTTTGTTTTCATTTGTTTTGGCTTGTATTTTTTTATGTTGCTGCTTGACTGATACATTAATTTTTGTTTCTTGTGTGGATAGATTGTTGATATCCACACCCTTACATGAAGTAATAAACTCCTTTGTCTTCTCAGAATTTTCTTTGTAATTACTTTCTGACCAAAGACATAAATGTCATCAAAAATGTAGCTTGCCATTTTCAATGTGTGGTCCCCCTGACAATAATCCCTGGCAAGCTGAAAGGCTCGCCGAAAGGCCCCGGACGCATCAAAACTAACACAATGGGGCCCGGGGGCCCCCCCAAACCTAAGGGATAGTTTGTGTACTGATTGCCTACCCTACAGGGGCTGTCAAAGTAAGATACGGTTTGGCCGACCGACCGACCGCAACGACCAGGACGACTAAAATATCGTGTTCGGGGGCTCTCTCTCACGCTGAGTCCAAATCTGGTATTGCCGATGTCGTCCGGGTCCCCGGGGACGTCATTGGGGACCTCTCGAGCACGCCGATGACACTCCCACGACAAATACGTACCCCGTGTATGTACCCCGGCTGGTGCATATTTCTTAAAAGTCGCCAAATATAATTTTTATTATTAACAGCAAATCGCCCATAATAGTTTATTATCCAGATCATT
>NW_026267236.1:929387-933710 GCF_000697945.3 Frankliniella occidentalis
AGTCGCGCCGGGCACGGCAAGTGCTAAACGGTTCAGCGTATTCAGTATCTCTGGGTCGGGGAGAGACGGCCGCCGGCGATAAGCTGACGAAAGGTAGTTGGTATGTAATCAACACTAGTCCTGCGAGAGATAACAGCCGGGGCTCGCTTATTCGGACGGACCACTCCATACCGCAACGAGTCGAGGAGCGACGCGAGGTGAGTGGTTTACTTTTGCAACGATTTCCTTAAAGGCGTCGCTCTGTTGCTATTAAGAAGGGCGCGCGCGCCGCGGTCCCTGACTCTATTGCAGGATGAGGGTGGCTGTCGTCCTCCTAGCTGTGCTGTGCATCGGGGGTGCGACGGCGCGATGTCTTCGTGGTGGCGTGGACCGCCTGGGCCGCGTCTCCGTCGTGTCCGCGAGGCCCGCGAGGTCCGCGCCCAACGCCACCGCGTCCGTGGGCAAGGACGCGGCCATCACGGAGCTCAAACTGAGGCAGTACCTCGCGGCCGAGTACGAGCAGCAAGCCACCTACCACTGTAACAAGGTCAACGAGGCCGACTGGAACTACAATGTAGACCTCCTCAACCCCGACACCACAGCCAAAAAAGTGAGTTGAAAGGGCGCGCTGGCGCTGCCGTGGAGTTGAGTAATGGGTTGCCCACCTCCCGGGCGCCCACAAGAGGCGGACGTCCTTCGGACTCACTACTTGAGCTTCCTCCCCCAGAATGCGGCCACTTCGGCCATGGCCAGCTTCACGAGGAAGTCTTGGGAAGTATACTTCAAGGACCTGGACGCGTCCAAGATCAAGGACAGCCAGCTCCGACGGCAGGTTCATTTCCTCCAGTCGTTGGGCACGGCGGCGCTGTCGGACGAGGAGTTCCAGCAGCTCAACACGCACCTGAATAGCATGCAGACCACGTACGGCACGGCCAAGGTGTGCCCCTACACGAATCAGCAGTGCGCCCTGGAGACTGAGGGCCTGGACCTCGACCCCGGCGTCGAGGAGATCATCACGACCAGCCAGGACTACGACGAGCTGACGTACATCTGGAAGGCGTGGCACGACGCCTCGGGCAAGAAGATGCGCAGCGACTACAAGGAGTACGTGGCGCTGTCCAACAAGGCCGCCACGGCCAACGGTTTCGCCGACATGGGCGCGATGTGGCAGGGGACGTACGAAGTAGACGAGTTCCAGAAAACCATCGATGAGCTGTGGGCCGAGGTGCAGCCCCTGTACGCCGCGCTGCACAAGTACACCCTGAACAAGCTGCGCGGGCGCTACCCGGACCATATCGGAGCGAACGACACGCTGATCCCGGGCCACATACTCGGTGCGTCTGAGCTGAAGGAGGGCCCTGCTACCCTGCTCACGGGCGTCTCGTCTCATCTCCCTCAGAAATAGCGTGCGAATGGGAGTCTCCACCTGCACGCGTAGTCGACGTTTACCACCATTGTTTTTCATTTTTGTTATTTTAGGCAACATGTGGGGCCAGACTTGGATCAACTTGTACGATCTGCTAAAGCCGTACCCCAACGCCTCCTCCTACGACGTGACCAACGCGCTCCGGCAGCAGGTGCGCCCGCACACTCCGATACAGGCCAATGGGCAGTCGCTGCACTGCGACGCCGCACTAAACCTGCTCTCTCTTCTGTCTGCTCGCAGGCATTCGACGCCAAGAAGATGTTCAAGTACGCCGACGACTTCTACCAGTCCATGGGCCTGCTCTCCAACGAGATGTGCTACGGGCCAAAGGCCATGATCGAAAAGCCCGTGGGCAGGGAGGTGACGTGCCACGCCTCGGCCTGGGACTTCTGCGACGGACAGGACTTCCGGATAAAGATGTGCACCAAGATCAACCAGGACGACTTCCGCACCATCCACCACGAGATGGGCCACATTCAGTACTACCAGCAGTACGCGCACCTTCCCTACGTGCTGCGGGACGGCGCCAACCCGGGTTCGTAGTACATAAAGGCGGACGTACCACAGTCGGGTGGTTGAAAAGGGTTTGTGAAAGTCGTCCGTGGGTTCTCTCACGTTAGGCTTCCACGAGGCCATCGGTGACACCATCGCCCTCTCGGTGGACACCCCCAAACACCTCGAGACGGTGAAGCTGCTCACGGGCTACGACGACACCAAAGAGAGCCGCATTAACGCTCTCATGAAGATGGCGCTGGAAAAGGAAAGAGCTCAAATTTGACAACCACAAATAAGACTGGAAACAAATCGAAAATAAATCAATAATTGACGGTCATGTTGCGGCTTGCAGGTGGCGTTCTTACCGTTCGGGCTACTGGTGGACCTGTGGCGCTGGGACGTGTTCGCCGGCCGGGTGAAGGAGTCTGAGTGGAACAAGCACTGGTGGGACCTCAAGGCCAAGTACCAGCTGGTGAGCCCGCCTGTAACCCGCTCCGAAGATGACTTCGACCCCGGCGCCAAGTACCACGTCCCCGCCGACTCCAAGTACATCTCGTAAGTCGGGGACGTGTGCACAGCACTGGTCGCTCTCTCTCTCTCTCTCTCTCTCCCTCTCAGCATGAAGGATATGTATCTCTCTCTTCCTGCCTTCCTCAGGTACTTCCTGGCCAACATCCTGCAGTTCCAGTTCTACCGCGCGCTGTGCATCGAGGCCGGCCAATACACGCCAGACGACCCGAAGAGCGAGCCGCTGCACGCGTGCGACTTCTTCGAGAGCAAGGCGGCGGGCGCCAAGCTCGCGTACGTCTACAATGGCGTCGGGAGTGGGGGGGGGGGGCTTAGGGACGCGTTTCCTCCTCCTGGCTGCTGCACTCGCGCGTCTTATCGATTGGCGGCGAGCTGCACACCGGACAACCGGAGATAACCGACACGTCGACGTCAGTCACGCAAAAGTACAGGCGCGGTTGTTAAAGGCCCCGGCTGACAGGGGGTGACGCACTGTCGGTTGCCAACATACACGGGGTTATCTAACGCAAATCGCATTCCTTTCAAGCGGCTCACTAGAGACGTTAGCAACCCCCCCCCCCGTCCTAAAGTGCGCCTGCGAATGTACCACTGTCTTGTTCCGCAGGGCCGGTCTATCGCTGGGCGCGTCCGTGCACTGGAAGGACACGCTGCTCGTCATGACGAACGGCACCGAGATGAACGGGAAGGCGCTGCTCGAGTACTTTGCGCCGCTCTACGAGTTCCTCCTCGAGGCCAACGGCGACAAGCCGGGCACCTCGGGCACCTCCAGCGCCACGGGCTTCCTGGTGCTGTCCGTGCTCGCCCCCGTCGGGCTGATGCTGCTCGTGAGGTAGCGAGGCGGAGCGCGCCGCCGTCGGGCTGACGAGGGCGGAGCGGGTGTTGTAAATAAAGCGACAACTCGGCGCACATCTGCGTGTCTGTTTCCCATCATCATGCGTCCACGCCGCTCAGAGTATAGAAACGAGTCTGAATCCACATCTGGGGGTGGACCACTTGGATGTGCCATGTACACACTAAAACTATTCCAAAAACATTCCAGCGCATTCCAGCTATTCAAAGAGTATTCCAGATATTTCACTTAAATTTCCCGATATTCCAAAAGTATTCCAGATATTCCATGTACACCAAAAAATCTGAGTGGTCGACCCCGCGATCCACATCGACGTGACTTCAGAGCAGCTGATTGTCATTGCCGAGGAGGTGGGGAGGTTTGGGGAAGGGGAGGCCCCCCGGGGGCCTGTCCCGGCTGGCTCCTACAGGATGCTGCTGCTGCCGCCACTGCTGCTGACGTGCGAGTGAGCGAGAGTGAGCGAGCGTGGCGGTGCCCGTGAGCGCCGCCCTCATATCCCGGACGCGGCCCCGGCGCGGCGGACTCGAGAAGCGGGGGAAAAAGAAGGCGTCGCGGCCGGGGGAGAGCGTAGGGGGCTGGGAGGGGGGCTGCGCTGGTCGGGATGACGGCATCGAGGAAGGGGAGGGGGTCGTCTCGCGTTGCTCCCCCGCACCCTTATATGGCGGCCGGGCGTCGGTCAGGGGTCAGGAGGAGCTTCGCGGCGATGGCGCCGAGTCGACGACGCCGCCGGGCCGGCATCGACGTGGTCCTCGTGGTGCTTGGGCGTCGTCGGCTCTGTGCGCCTACATGATCCGTCCTATGAAGCCGCCCGCGCGGGGACCCCGCGGAGGGGTCGTGAAGGCTAAAAGGGAGGAGGGAGGCGGAGTTGGGGTGGGGGTCAGCTCGCACCAGGCCGCACCAGGTGCATCACACTAATGAAATGCAGTCCTCTCATGTGCTGCCCGCGTAGAGAGGGAAAGTGCTGCAAGGAGAAAGAGTTTTATAGCTTCCGATCGGAGTCCATCGCGGCTGCACCCGTGGGACCCTGCCGCAGCATTACCAGTGC
>NW_026267236.1:934152-935169 GCF_000697945.3 Frankliniella occidentalis
CATATCATATATTTTACTCTATTTTATTCTCGTGGAACAGAAAACTTTATTACTTTCTGATTGGGGTGCAAACCGAGTGGTACTATTTGCGCAATCCCCCAAACAATCAATCAATGTGCGTTATTGCAGATAATTTGCAGCTGCCCCTTCGTACTTAATGTTTAATCCAGTACCAAAATTAGTTATTTGAAAGACCATAGTCATTTAGAGACGCATTGGGGGAGAGGCAATTAAAAGTGTATTGTATGAGTTAATTATATGTAATTAAAAGTTGATGAGCGCTAAAAGTACTGTGTAATATGATTGCAGGAACTTGGCCCAGAAATGTTCTTGACATGAGCAAGAGAAGTCTATGGAGTCATTTTACCAAAAAGAATAGGTGAGTAGTTGACATGACATTAACTGCCAACGCTGGTCCAATATGTCTCCACTAAGAGGAGCTTCCTTTCGTGTGCATCAAAGGGGTGGTATTCGATGTTTTTTGTGGTGCCCTGGTTCTTTGTTGTCGATTTCAATCCTCTGTCAAAATCCAGGCTTATTTGTTATCACTGAAATTGTCTTTTAAAAATCTTGGCAATTTGGAAAATTGCTGGAATTGGTTTGGATTGGTGGGACAGACTCCCTTTTCACATGCTCTGTCTAAATATCATGGTGCAGACCCACTACAGCAGAGATCTTAGCCAGTGCGCCTTAGGTAGCCTATCCGCCCTTTAGTTAGAGAGACCAGCTCTTATAAAACTCAAGTTGCTGTGGACAGGGTGGTTTCTGACAGAAGCAAAGGTAGTTTCGTGGTGCCTAGTTCACTCCTGTCGATTCGAATACTCCTCCATCGAGATCCGGACCCCTTTGTAAGTTTTGCCAAAAATGAAAAAAAATTGAAAACCGCTGGAAATGTCGAAATGTCGAAATTTCGCGCCGCCAGTCCATTTCAAGTGAGTTGCGCCTGTTTTTCTTGGACCGGTTCGCCTGCGAGGTAGGCAGCCCATCGTACGCTACCCGCCAGATTCGAAAGACCTC
>NW_026267236.1:935219-937428 GCF_000697945.3 Frankliniella occidentalis
GGGGGGGCAGGAGGGGTGTGGCAGGCGGGCGCGGCGGGCACGACGACTCGCCCACTGCCGACGGCGGCGGCACGTTAACACAGGAAAGGGGGATATTTTTGAGGCGGCTCGCGGCGCGAGCGCGAGCGTCCCCTTTCCCCCTCTCTCTTTCTCTCTTCTCTCCCCGTCTCCACCCACGATCCACTCCACTCCCTTCCCCTCCCCCGCCCCTTCCCGCCTGCAGTATTCTCACCTCTTTTCGCACCTCCATTCGCCGGTACAGCCCCGGCCGTGAATGCCCGGCCCAGCCCGGCCGCCGGCCTCCCCCCCTGGCCCGCGGCGGCGGCGCCCCGCGCCCACCTCGCTGTGCGGCACGGCGCGGTCCTCTGGGTCACCAGGTCTCCCCCGGCGCCACCGGCCCTGCTGCCCCTCGTCTTCCGTCACGTCGGTCTCGCTCAGCCTCTACCGCACACTCACGTCTCACTCGACCGCTGGGATTTGCTGCCTCGCGGCGGTGCCTTGCTCAGAAACCCGATCCCGTCTGGAGAGCGGAGCGACTGACTCCCGCTGGAGCCGAGCGCCCGGCGCGTGGCGGGTAGGCAAGCGCGTGACTGGCGTGTGGAGCGCGCGGCCTACCCTGACCGCGCCGGGCGCTCTCCAGCGGGAGAGTCGGGAGAGAGAGAGAGAGAGACGCTGCTGCAAGTACACACACACGGGGGTCACGGCGGGGAGGGGTTGCTTGAAATAATAGCTCACACAATGTGGCCAGGGAGTGAGGAGAGGCTGCTTGCGGAGTCTATTCCTGGCAAAGCCCGGCATCATCATGTCCACCATCGCGTCGTCGCCAGGCTGCCGCCGGGGCGGGACGCGGCACTCCGTGCGGACCTACAGCACAGCCACTGTGTATGTGCACGCTCCCCACGGCCCAGCCTGGGCTTCGACAAGCTGAAGTACGAGCGAAACAGAGACCTCGCTCCTATTGTGAGATATGTCCCCTCCCCCCTCCCCTACCCCCGCACTTTCTCTCTCTCTCTCTCCCTGTCTCTTTCCTTCTCTCTATCGCTCTCACTCACTCTCTTATTTTGTTGTTCCAAATGAACATGCCAATACCCCCCCCCTCCCCCACCCCTGGTTATGTGGCTCCCACTTACGGCCGATTTGTTCCGAAACGGCAGAAATTAGGGCAAGCTCAGGCGGCTGGCAGGGCCAGGCCTGGCAGGCCGAAGTCTGCGCCGGCGCCGACGACGCCAATTCGGTTCCCGCCCCGGTAAACAAATAGAGGAGAGGATTTCGGGTGGGGGTAAGGGAAGAAGGGGGGGGGGGTGCATCTGTCGTTACTGTATCTTGCATCGATGACTTTGAGACATGGCATTGGTACAGTAGATGTCGAAAATGGGAACCGTGTTCATGCCAACGCCAGTGGCATTGCTTTTTAAGGTTATTCGAAAACCTCGTATAATGTAGGCATAGTTGCAAGGCAGAGCTGCTTTTGCCGTTCAAAAAGCAGTTACTGACACGCCCAAGTTAACCTAAAACAGAGGCATATTCCTACGATTGACGTAGAATTTCCTTCCGAGGAGCGGACGTGGGGGTAGGTCACGAAGCGCTGTGAAAAGCGGACTTGCGGTTAGTGAAATTTTGCCATAATTTGTAAAAAAACAACAAACAACATGAATATTGTATCACGTGCTGTCTTTGTTCGCGTAGACACTAACGTTGTTTTTTTTTTTTCAGGAAGTTTGCTCTAGTTTGCACGTGTTTAGTTTTCTAGCTCAGGGTTGTGCGTCGCTGCAGCAGGTGCACGCCGCCTCTGACAGGTGCAAGGTAGTTGCGAGGGGGGAAGGGGGGGGCGGTGCTTGCAGATTCGGGGGCACGTCCAAAGGACGCTGACCCGCGGCTACAGAGGTGCGTCTCGTCGTCTGGTCCCGTACCAAGAACCTGATTGCCGTAACGTCGTGATTGAGTCGCGACTGTTACTAAAAGGGATTTGACACGTATTTCCCAGCGTCTGTCTAATGGTCTCAAAAAAAAAATTGCACACCAGGATTGGACATAAATGTGATCGAGAACTATTTAAATTGTCAACAACTTAAGTTTGTTAACACATGGACAGCACACATCACAAAACGAGCTTCTTCTTACAAACTGCCTTGTGACCTAAAAATTAGAAAACGGACACCCAGACAATAATGGTTTCTTTGATATAGATTCAAAGAAATATTTATTTTGA
>NW_026267236.1:937478-938354 GCF_000697945.3 Frankliniella occidentalis
AATTGCGTCTTTGGTTTGTTGCAGGAAGATCGGCCTGGAGGTGCACCTGACTTGGACATTAGCAAAGCAGTCTATGTGTCACCTGCTGTATGCTGAGTTGGCGTCGCAGCACATAGCAGGAGGAATTGCTCCTCTTTCTCATGATCGCAGGAATGAATCTGGTAAGTTTTGACTTTCAGTGTGATGTTAACATAATTTACCAGTACATTTATGGTTGTCATGTCGGGTAAAAATTTATTCTGGTATTGTTTCTATTTGGGGGTTACTTGTCATTTCTTTACTGCCCATTCCTATTCCATATGTACGGCTTATTACTTGAGCCTAAAATATATAGTCGTGTTTTAATTTTAGTGTGGAACTGGAGGCAAATCATTAGGAATCACTGACAGTAATGCTGCTATTTATTTCATTTGTATGGTACAGTCGAAGTAAAATAAGAAGTGATGCTGGTTCTTGTCCAAAGGGATGTACCTGGACTTGATGCTGGCCACCTGTAACATAGAAAGTTTATTCGATGAGTTGGCGTCACAGTGATACATGTGGACCAGAACATGTTTGAGTTGAACTCTGAGATAATTTGAATTTAACTTAGATTTTTTTCCATTCTTTTTCAGATCACCAAAGTCGCCCAAAGTCACCAGCAGAAACAAGCCAGCTAATTGAGCAAGATGTACTCTCATAATGTAAATGAGTTGATATAATAAAGAATTCAATTACTATCCAACATTTTACATTATTTCATAGACCTGATTCTACGCTGCGGTAACTGTGGATGTAGTAGCAGACTGCCACCACTACAGCAGTGACGTCACGGGCATCTCGGATGCAGCTGTAGTTGCTGTGGAGGCAGTAGTAGACTTACTGCAGGATGCCGCT
>NW_026267236.1:939223-957751 GCF_000697945.3 Frankliniella occidentalis
GGGGCGCGGCCGCGCGGGGGCCGGCGGGGGCCGGCGGGGCCCTCCCCTCCACCGGCACATTCCGAGGGGGGTCAGACGCGGTCCCGGATCTCTGTCTCCTCGCACTCCCTCGTCGGAACACCGCCGGACCGCGTGTGCCCCTCTCTAGTGTTGAGCCTTCAGTGTAAGTGTTGTGCAGCAGTGTTCCGAGTGGAGCAAGTGGCGGCCGTGCCTCTTCTACCGCTGTCACTTTCGCTGTTCTTCTACCACTACTTCTACCGCTGTTGGTGCTTCTACTGCTACCGCCATACTACTTCTTCTACCCCTACGCCTGGACTTTACACCTGTGGATTGGTGGATCGTGCTGGGAGTGGCTGTGCTTCGCGTGTTGCGTGTGTCGTGCCGGCCGTCGCCGCCGCCTCCGCCGTGTGCTCCGGGCGCGCTGCCCGACTCGCCGTGACAGCCGAGTGCTGCCTGGACCGGACCAGCCGCGGCTAGCCGTCGCGCGCGTCCAGCCCAGCCCTAGGCCAGGCAATGCAGGCCGAAAGACGGGACATGCTCGGGACCGATCATGTTTCTGCCCGACTGTATAAGGGCGGGCTGAATGCGGACCGACTGACCGGGCGTGGCGCGGTGCGGCGCGGAGGGCGTGGCGGGGCGTGGCGGGGTGTGGCGGCGGGGCGTGGCGCTGCGTGGCGCCACGGGCCGAGGCTAAATTAGGGTTGAGAAGCACCAGCGCTGCCGACTGCGGGCGGGCTAAAAGTGGAACCGCCAGGAGCAAAGTGAGAAAAGAAAACTAAGAAAACGCAAGAAAATTTGTTTGGTCAGTTATCAGCGTTGGCAAAACCTAATGACCTGCATGCTACGATAGTTTTTTTTCTGATAGGGTCGTAGCGATTCAAGGATAGGCTTCACTTCAGTGGGTATTTCGCCCTTCAGGCTAAGGCTGGCGCGAGGGCTGGCGATATCTTTTTCCTTTGCTCGTGCGGTTTCCTCCACTTTTTTTCTGACCCTCATTATATATAGATAAATAAAAAAAAATATTTCTGTCTTTTACAGTTTAACCCCCTTCAATCATGTCTGACGACGAGGAACAATACTCGTAAGTATATATTGGAAATTATATTACCGATCAGTGAAAGTAAATTTAAACTGGGTGAGACGTCAACTTATCTCTTCGAGTACACTAGATTGGCAAAATTTACAGATTGTTTGAGGAATATCTTAGCTTTTGATTTTAAATGAGGTAAAACGCACTACTGCCAACTAAGGCAAAAAAACACATGACCCTTAGATTATCTTACTTGAATACTGCTGAAGATTACCGGAGATTGTCAAAGTTGAGGCTCCCTCGTTTTAAACTTTCTTTTTTGACATTTTTGGCATTTTTGACGGTCTTTCTCATCCCAGCGCCATCCCTTATCCTTGTCATGTACTTGAATGCCGGCATGCGTCTGAACGCACGTCCGTGACATATTGTCTTCTTGCAAGTTTCCCTTCCGTCCCTACATGTCATTCGTTTTTGTGCATTCCACTTAATTGCATTCTGTGTTTGTTTTTCTACTTTGCAGTGAGGAGGAGGAGGAAGAAGAAGAAGTGTAAGTGTAGTAAAAAGACATCTATAGCTTTGTATTAATTTTATACGATGAAATAGGTTATAGGTAGTTAAATATGAGCCAAGACACATTCGGCTGACGAACTTTTGATGTGTATTTGATGTGGACTCTGTCCTGCCTCAGAAAAACTGGCATTGACATTGGCTCTTCAAATCACAGGCCCAAGTGTCCGCCGTGTTGTAACTTTGTTCAATGCATCCGCTTTGCATAATCTTGTAAATCATTCCTAAATTTAAAATTTGAACTTTAAGTTCTTATGATTTATTGTACAACAATGCTTACTTTGCTTATTTAAATAATTAAGTTAATTATTCTTCTAGCCTTGATGAAATAGAAACGCTCATAATTGGACCGATGCTTTACTCAATAAGCAGGCAGACAACTTGGTCTAGTGTGTTTGTGTTAAAACTTTCACAAATTCACGAGAACGATTTCGACTGCATTGACGTAAAGTTGCGGTTATTGTATCTATACTTATACTGTATATATTCTTCTCTTGTCCTATCTCTAATATCTTTCTCTTCTCTCTCTCTTTTTCCCCCAACATAGGAGGTATGTACCCCTCAAACGTCTGTGGAAGCTAACTTCTCAACTCATGGTAACAGTGACGTAAAAGCCGAGTTCAGTTCGGCTCAAAGTAATTGAAAAACTTGGAACTTTAAAAATGTGTCGATGACACTAAATTTTTTCAACCACTGTCGGTGAAAAAAAAATCATAAAATTTTAATTACTTTAGACTTATGTGAGGGGACTGAGCTTGCCTCTAACCCGTCAAACGACATTTTTCTACGTTCTCTTTCTGTTCAAGGCTGCTGGCTTACATCCTAAATTGTGAGTTTGGTTTGATAAATGTAACAGAAAAGAACGCCGTAAAACGTATTGTATTAAAGTAGATCGTAGATATAACGTGTGTATTTTTTACGTTGTGGTGGAAATATGAAAGGTTTCCCAAAATGAAAGCATTATGCGTTTCAAAGAAAAATAACAAAAAAAAGGTTCGCATTTCACGCAACCATATAAGTATGTAAAGAAAGTTAACCAAAACCTTCAACCGTTACAATGTAATTTCCTAAAGTACGAAAAAAATCCTACACCCGTATCTTCCAGTTCTATCAAATTTTCCACGCCTATTGTCTGTCCTTTCCATTTCTCCTCACTATCTGTAAGACTTCTGTCCGATTCTTGTAGGAACCACAAGTGTAGCAAAAGTAACTGTACAGCTTAAGGCGACAGGATTGTTGTTTAGATCCCCTGCTACCTTGATGTTAAAATTCTTGTTTTCTTATATTTTCTGTTCTGCCCTCCTGATCTCCTTCCTCCTTCTATCTCTAAAGGGAACAGGAACCTGAACCCGTAAGGAAGCAAGAGTAAGTCCCTAAGCAATATTGTTTTTGTTTTTTTCTTTTTTTACGTCGCAGCTCTTCGACCAATGTGCTTCATTAAACGTTTTCGCTCGTAACACTGAAAAGTGCCAATCCGTTTGCTCTTAACTCGTGAACTCAGGTGCTATAAACGACTTTTTTTAACTCGTGTGTAGAAGTTTGTTCAACCAGCAATAGGTAATAATAGTTTGAAATCTCGGAAAAGTAAAATAAGTATCTGAAAGTAGTTGTGTGCAATCAAGTTCCAAAGAGACTGTAAATACACTGTGTTTGTGAATTTCGGGTGTCCGGCAAGGCGAATAAGTCACCTGACTCCAAACACCCGGTGATTTGGATATTTTCCAGAAAGCACGTCAGTCATTTCGTTTCGAAACTGCCAAATTAAGCCTAGCGGCCAGGCCCTAGCCTTTGTGAGCTCTCCTTTGTGGCCTGATAGGTAGGCAAAATCTTGCCTGCAGTGCATTCGTGTACTGCGGGCTGGCCTACCTTGAGTCTCGCAGGCGCCGAGCGCCCATAAATTGTCGAATCAAATCTGTGTATTTTCTGGACGTTCCCTGAATGCAGCCTCTTGCGGGATATCTGGTCTGCCAGGTCCCTACATACCTACATGGTTGGAATTGACTCAACGCTCGCGGGTTCATGGTTCATACCGTACAGTTGCTCGACTAAGTGTCCTGTCCAGCAGGTAGCTGACCCCCGTCGCCGGGTTTTTGGGGTCAGGTGACTAAGCCGACTACCCTATCACCACTGTTCGTATTACTGTTGCATTTGCATGGGATAGTGAATACGTCGTTAGTAGGGTACCTGTGAAACGCCCGGGTGGATTTACAGTGTTCTGTGGAACTAGTAACTTTTGGATTAAAGGGAGCCTTTCCTTGTAAATGCAAGGTGTGCTGATGGCTAATTTAAGCAAACCACGGAAGAGTTTGCTGTTTCATTTGCCCTGTTCAAAAATAAAAGCATCGTTATGTTTTGTAATTCTACTCTGTGAATAATTATTAATTTGACAATGGTCGAACCGAGTATATTTTTTCACAAGCGTATAATTTTATGTTTCGCTTGACCTTTGAGCTTTTTTGGTTATTTTGGCAAGTAGTACTTGTACGTAGAGTAATTTTGGTAGCATTATTATTTTTTCGTTTTGTAATTAGCACCAAGTAGCTGCGCGTAGACGAGTCACGTAACGCACTAGCTGGCCGTGTCAGAACCGCTCCGCTCTCTTTTCTGCCTTTTGCCTGCTCCGCTCTTATCCTTTTCCATTTCCACCCAAAATACCCTCAAATACTTTTCTCGGTGGGCTTGAGGCCGACAATGGCTAGATAGGTCCACAAGTGGGATGGGGTATAGGGACGTTCATGTTTTCACCATAACTCAAAACAAGTCGACTTTCTCTTTTGAAAAAAGCGTCAAAACGCTATTGGCCATTGTAGCCTTTTGAACATCAAGCTCGTTTTACTTATCCCATTTTCTTGTTTTTTGTTTCTTTCCGAGTAGCAGTAAGCCTAGGCAATCGCTCAGGTAATCATTTTCACACAATTGTGTGAATATAAATGTTGCTGTGGGTTTGTTATGTGTGTTCATATATATTTTCAGCTACTCGTTTCCATTTTTCATCAAAGTCAATTCGTTTTAACAAGCAGATCAGCTCATAGTTTTTGGATTCATTTTTGTGTTGAATATCTATTCATATTCAATACGATCAATAATTCGTCATTCGACATCATGTGTGCAGTTTTTGTGACTACTTGGTGTCGCCTTTTGTTACCGTTTTGGAAGGATGACAACTGGACCGTTGAGCAATCTGGATTTACCTGTGAGCTGTAACCAGTGTCGCTTTCTTCGTGTCGTAAAGAAACGTGTGTTCGCTTTCCCCTGAATTCATTGCTTTTAAGATGACGTCCACATTTAAGAAACTAGGTCAGTCTGCTAGGTTGTTGACAATTCGTTCAATTTAAATTAGTGTTTTCGTAAACGGGATTTAAATTTCAGCATGTTGAGGTCAAACTCGAATACGAGTGCAGCCAGTAAAGAGGCGTATGCCCAAGCTTTTTTTCTGCTCATACCTTTCACCGTACCCAACCTTGCTTTATCACTAACCAATGCACTCGGCTGTAAGGCCTTATTTGATCCTTCATACCTTCTATTTAGTCCGCACGAGTTTTCGATTGCTTTATTCATTCTAGCCGCACACAACAAACCTAACCGACCAACCCGTTGAGCAGGGTTCGGCTGGATTTTCGGCAGTTTTGTTGATTTCGTCATTACTGATGTTTGGACATTCTATGTTTAGTAGCTTGAAATCAGAATCAGATTTCAATCAGTCCTCTTAAATTAGACTTGTAGACTAGGCAGACTATCTATAACTAGACATTTTTCAGCAGCTTTACCTGGCCTCCCCAATAATTTACTTTTCAAAGAGGGTTCAATGCTGTCATCAGTGTTGTATTTTTTAAAAATGGTTTAAAATATGTTTTAAAATGGTGGCCTGCTTTTCATTTTGCTATTACTGCTTGTTTTGTAGTTTTTGCGTGTTTGATTCGACTATATGTCCTACTTGTATTTTAACTTTGAACAGTGACAGAGTGCTACTGTCTTAATTTTAAAACTTCTTATTTAAAATGCTTGATCCGTTCTTGTTTTATAGCACGTACAAACTCTTGAAATTATTTTACTGAAATACAGTTTTGCACTTTCTGCAAGAATTTTTACAATGCCCTAAATATAACCCCCTTTTTGCCTTGTAATAGATCAAGAATACCACTATATTTTTTTTGAAATGGCATCTTTACAATTACATTTGTAAACCTTTTCTGTCCTTTGTGCTAAACAAGATATTTACAGTAGGTCCCGACACGTTTGACTTTATGTCCACACACTAACTCTTCTTTCTTTTTTTTCGTGCCACAGAGGAGATGAAAAACAGGGAGACCCCGAGTTCGTCAAGGTACGCTTTTGTTTTGGAATTCCTTTTATTTATTACTTTACGTTTTGTTGACATTGCCCATCGTGTTACAGCGCCAGGAACAGAAGAGCTCTGCTCTCGATGAACAGCTGAAGGAGTACATCACAGAATGGCGCAAACAGAGGGCAAAGGAGGAGGATGAGTTGAAGAGGCTCAAGGAGAAGCAAGCTAAGCGCAAGGTGAGTTGTCACTTGCCTGTCTGCCGTATCTTAACAGCACACATATTAAGTATGGCTTACACAAACGTTTCTCTCTGTAACAGATCATGCGTGCGGACGAAGAGAAACGCATGGCCCAGCGCAAGAAGGAGGAGGAAGAGAGGCGGCAGAGAGAGGTTGAAGAGAAGAAGCAGCGCGACATCGAAGAGAAGAGACGTCGCCTGGAGGAGGCGGAGAAGAAGCGTCAGGCCATGATGTCCGCCCTCAAGGAGCAGAGCAAGAGCAAGGGCCCCAACTTCACCATTAACAAGAAGGAGGGCGTACGTTTCCACCGGTGCTGATTTCTGTAACGCTTCTGCGTGTGCACATGTGATTTTAATGTGTATTTTGTGCCCTGCAGTTCAACCTCTCATCAGCTCAGATTGAGCGTAACAAGACCAAGGAGCAGTTGGAGGAGGAGAAAAAGATCTCCCTGTCCTTCCGCATCAAGCCCCTTGTCCTCGACAACATGAGTGTGGACAAGCTTCAGCTCAAGGCCTCCGACCTCTGGGAACAGATTGTCAAGCTGGAGACCGAGAAGTACGACTTGGAGGAGAGGCAAAAGCGCCAGGACTATGACGTGAGTAATTGCAGTCTGGCTGGGTTGAATAACTCTGGATTAGTAGAGATCGAGATAACTAATAGCCGTACATCATTTGCAGTTAAAAGAGCTGAAGGAGCGACAGAAGCAACAGCTCAGGCACAAGGCCCTGAAGAAGGGTCTGGACCCTGAGGCCCTCACCGGAAAGTACCCCGTAAGTAACAGACGTGCAGCTTAGAGCCCATAGAATTGGTGCCTAGGCAAACTGCCCCACATAGTTGTGGGCAGGTGGCATCGTGCGGCTGCCAGGCGCTCCCCTGTACCGGGTGGTTTCTTAGTACGCGCTGGTGCATGAAGGCTTGCTGCCCGCTCCTCCCCATCTAAGACACTATAGGCCCTTCAGCCCGAGCGAGTATGCAATCCCACATCACTTCGACGCTTGCAAAAAAACACCCGGTGTTAGTGTTTTTATTGGGTTTTAAAAGCCCAAGTATTGACAATTTCATTTTCTGTTTTGTTTTTAGCCCATGATCCAAGTAGCATCTAAATATGAACGCAGAGTGGATACCCGGTCATACGAGGATAAGAAGAAGCTCTTTGAAGGCGTACGTATATTTTCCATTTCCCCTTTTCGTATACTAAAAGTATGCTATTATTTTCTCCTCTGAGTTCCGTCGGACGAAAAGAGATAGGTATGAAAACGTCGGTTCCTTTTTGTTGTGATCTTCTACTTCGTTTTATAAATTCTGTACGGCTTAGGGTTGGGAGACCATCAGTGCGGAGCAATTTGAAGCTATATGGAAGGATAGAAATGAAATGTTCTTAAAACGAAGAAAAAGTGAGTAGGGATCGTGCCCTTGCATTAGTCTTGATGTTTAGACTGCGCCTTGTGATCGGTCCATTGTTAAAAAGCCCTTATCGTTCGACATAGCCTGCTGAAGATACCCCGTATTTGCACTGGATGAAAGTCTTACCTTGTCTTGTAAACCCTGTATGTGCGACTCCATTAGTTCCCCTAGCCTGATATTCCCCGTGAAACGGATTGCGCAGTGCGGTCACAAACCCGTTCTCAATTTTATGTCTTGTGGTACAGGGTTGGGAAGTTCAAAGTCAAGAGCAGTGGGACAAAATTTGGAAAGATCGTACTGACCAGTTTACGAACCGAACACCTAGTAAGTAAAGGAGAAAGGTTCCCGAGCCGCTGCTCTTTCATGGCCTATTGTTTGGCTTTCCCCACGGAATGTCTTGGAATGATCGTACCGTTGTACAAAGTGCAGTGAAGTGTTGCCCCTTTCCTGTGTTATGTTGGGGTCTTGGGCCGTTTGGACAGCTCTCGCCCCTCAGCCCGCATAGTGTACATAGACTTGATGCTCTTTACTCATGTGTCTGTCATGTGTGCACCTACGCAGGGTTGGGAAACCCTTACACAGGAGCAGAAGGAAAAACTGTGGAAAGAACAGATGGAACAATTTGAGAAGCGCACAGCCTGTAAGTAGGGTCCAGATCCGTCCCGGACGACGTCATGTGGCTTCACTGCAAAATATTGTGGCTTTCTGGGTGGAACTGACTAAATGCCTGCCCCTTTACTCCCCCTCCGACAAGTTGTAAATAGGCCAATATTCCCGCACTCTTCCCTTTTCATAGGCCCTGGTGTGGAACCCGTAGTTCGTCCCTCAGCATGAATTGTCAGATGCCACAATACTCAAGCACGAGTGAGGCGCCCTCTCCCCCTCTCCCCGTTTCCCGTGTCTTGCTCCGTTGCATTATGTGAGTGCCCCCGCCTTACCCTGTTGATTGCTGCATCCACAGGGCCTTGAGGACTTGACCAAAGAAACTATGGAGAAGGTCTGGTCCGAGCGATTGAAAGAGTTTGACGGTCGCGCCGCGTGTAAGTCGAGACCTGGTCTCAAATGTAGATTAAAAAAACAACGCAGTATTTGAGTGCTTTCTATAAATTTCTTGTTTTCTTCAAAAGTCTTTTTTCTTCTATCAATCTGAGTATTAATCTTTTGTGACTAAAAATCTTCAAAATGACGCCATACTCTGAAATCCTTTGTGCGAGATAGCTCACGTGTTTTGATGTTGTGCTGAAGTGTGCTACACCATTTGGAGTGAGGCACTTGTGTCGTTCACCTATTGCCGTAAAACAGTGCTTTCGACAGCTACTGTGCCCTGATACTTTCGGTGTCGGATGCACCGTGTATCACACATCACACTTGTACGTGTACGACACACTGTACCAAACGATGGAGGACCTTTCGTTAGTGCACCTAAACGTGTGAGACTGTTTCACACAAAGGATTTCGGAGTGCATTTCCTCGGTTTAAATCTATAGTTATACTTTCTTTCGCTCGTAGATATGGCACACATCCAAAAATTTTCTGTGTTTTTGTGATACCATTTTAACATAATTGTAATTTCTTTGAGCTGGAGTGGTTTCATATTCGCGCCGATCAGGCGTTTCTCTTGATTTTGTGTTAAGCTTACTAACTGTTTGAGATTTTAATTGTAATTAAATGTCCTAAACTCGAATAACTAACATTTTGGCATCGGCTCACAAATCGATGTGAATTCGTTGTTTACTTCTATTTGACGAATCGACAACGATGTTCGTCACTGGCGCAATATCAAATTAATATTATTGTCGTAAAATCGTTCCCTCTGGAATCTAATATTGCGTTTCCCCGATAGCCAAGCTGCCCAAGTGGTTCGGCGAGAGGCCCGGCAAGAAGAAGGGCGCCCCAGACAGCCCCGAGGAGGAGGAGCTGAAGGGAGGCGCCGATGAAGACCTAGACGAGCCTGCGGGTGCCGCAGAGGAGGAGGAAGAAGAGGAGGAAGAGGAGGAGGAGGAGGCCGCTGAGGAGGAGGAAGAAGAGGAAGAGGAGGAGGAAGAGGAAGAGGAGGAAGAGGAATAAATTGTCCGACCATTCTCAAGGTAAACCGTTTACACTTGATAATTTTTGTCACATACATTATTTTTGTAAAAGTAACTAACGCTTGCTTTCATTTTTGTTCCGATAGGCACAGGAGCCTACACGCGTTCTACCAGACCATCCCACAGGGCATGGTCTTCGGACAGCAACGGCAGAAACCAGTAGCTGCACCACCGACCAAAACGCTGTCCATATTTTTATCATTGTACGTTACGTCCAGAGCACTTTTACTCATAACGCTATCTTTATAAATACATATTATTATATTGATTACCATTGTATAAAATTCTTCGTGTATATGACTTCAACTCGCATGACTGATAAAATGAAAATGGTGAGAAAAGGAGATTTCGAATAAAGGCAACAAACATTCGGCTCGGACAGGTTTTTCCATGTCTTGCGGATATATCCCACAAAGAAAGTGCAAGAAGAGACAAGGAGATCTGTCTAGCAATCCCTACTCAGCGCAATTCGAATCAATCTCAATAACGTGCAACTTATCGCGATTGCATTCCTTTGTGACCTCATCCGATTTCCGCTTTCGCTCTTACTCGAAGATGGAAATTTCACCCCCTTGTACAACTGAATTGAAAAATAAAGTTAGGAAAGTTTTAATTTTTGTGATGAATACTTTCTCAAGACATGGGAAAGCTTACCAGGGTGTCCCAGACATACTACGATTCCTCTTAAGAAACAAGAACGGCGGCCACAGAGGGAAACAGACAATCCTCAGTGCTTCTCCGACAGCACTCGGGCAAGCGGATACAGCAATAGTTGCAGAAAGAAGGGGAAGAAAGTGCAGCCACAGGATCGACTTGGTCTAGACCCCGAATCATTCCTTAAAAATGAAAGAATAAAACAGCAGTGTTTCTGTATACAAGACGTTTATTTTTGGAAAAGACCAGAACATTCATGGACAACAATCTAAGGTCACACAATGCTATTATGGTACGATAAAATGGAAGATAGGGGATTCTCACTCGTATCTCGCTGGTAAGGAAGCTACCTAAAGGTACTATTCTCAGAATTTGAAAATAGACCGTTTGACTCAACGCTATAGTACCCGATTTTTTTAAAAAATTAGGGCTCTTATTGTCACAATGGGAAGTCAAATGGCTGCTTTACATATTCCGAACAGAAGTTTATCACTTATGATAAGACAACATGCCCAACAGTGTGCGAATCCAATTGTATAAATACGTAGACGGCCGAAGATCCCTCCATAGTAAAACTTTCCCTGTGGCAATAACTTTCCCTAATGGGACGTAGCTAAATCCCTATATTAAGGGTGATACGCCGCGAGAAAGCGCGTTGCCCCCTCGTCTTTATGAACTGTTCCCCTAGACAATGTCCACGGAGTCCCGTACAAAAATGGATAGATCTAGGTTGTCTCCATGGGACCTTCCGCTGATCTGTTTGCCATTCGTACCGGCAGTGCCACACTGGCAGGCGTCTGTGGGACGATCCCGGCCCACCACGGCGACACTTTAATGGTACCGGGTGTCCAGGCTAAGACATGCCAGTAAGTTGGGTTGCCTATGCACCGGCTGAAGGGGGTGCAGGCGCGGGCGGGTGGAGGGAGAGCAATGGGCTAGCTGCCACTTCCCCGCTACCCACCCCGCGCCTGCAGCCCGCCAGTGTATAGGCAGCCCAACGTACTGGTGGTGGGGAGACTCCCTCGCCACAAGCCCCGCACCTGCCCGCAGTCAGTTCATAGGCAGCCCAACGTACTGTCTTAGCCTCGACACCAGGTCAGTTTAAATTGCACACCTTCTGTTATGTCCATCGACTTATCATGCACATGGATTCAAAGGGCATAAAGAAATGTGTACATAATCGTCCGTCAGTGAGTGATTGTACCCGGTATACTTCTAACACGTTTATTCCGGGGTGAAGTGAAATAAGCAGCGGGGTAAAGGTGTCCCCACAATGAACGTGGTCACCCTCTTTAATTTAGCCTGCCCAATGCTGGTAGCACCTACAAGGCACTGCCAACGGCCAGCTCTTAAAATCCCAATGTAGAGGCTCATTCCAACCCGCCGGGGAACGTTTATAGGAGAACATTTTCAGAAGCTGACAATGGGACAAGTGCATTCATTTTTGGGAGGAGTGTCCGACTACACCGTTAAATAAAATTGGGCCTGCAGGGCCTAAGGAATGTTACGCCATGAACCAAAGGACCACCTAGAAGGTATCGTCAAACGCGTGTTTTTAGAACACATAAGTTTTATTATCGCGCGGGACCAATACAGGGCAAGTCACATATTCACGCAACCGCTGGTCAGCTTGGAAGTTTTGTACCAAAGAAAGAGGTCGAGGAATAGAGCTCCAAAATAACATTTTCAATATTTTCAATTAAATTAAAATGTTATGCAGCAGACCGTTCCCTAAACGGCCTCTCACATTAAGTGATCAAACGTAAGTTACTTTTCCAGCGTGCAACGCATACAGTAGTTTTCAGACAGGAATTTATGACGTACCTGTTCTGAACCCTACATAAATTCAAAAAAATCACCCAGGTTTTAGTAGGTTTTTCCGGAACATGTCAGAAGAGATCCAGTTCGTTGTAGGCCTAACAATTACTGCAATAGATAACAAAATATGATATTTATAAATTGTCTTCAGAGACTGCCGTAGTTTAAAAGAAAAGTTCAACGAACAACCAAAATATAACAAGTTCATTTTATGTCCTTACAGGATAAGCTTCGATTTTGGTCAGTAGATGTTTGCAAAATTCTGGTCTGGCAGATTCTTAAGATTTGGGGATACAAAAATAACTTTCTAATATGTTATGAGATACTTGAAGATCAGCATCACAACAAAGACACACTAACATGTATATATGTACAAACAGCAACAGGGGCGCACATTTTGGTATGTCGCCCTAGCGTGACACATTTTGGAAACCCTCATTTGACATGGCACGTTCACTTTTTGTGGTTTAAATCGAATAAGCTATCTTGTAGTTCAGTATGCCGAGTAAGTCGTAAAGTTTCCAGTTTCAATTAGAATAATAGAGTTCCATGAACCCCGAGAAGCAAAATAGGTGATTTCTGCAGGGTGGGTGTTCAACGCCGTTTTTTTTTCTGGTTATTCTGTACCACATGCAGGTGTGTGGACAGGCTGCGAACGTGCACGGGCCCGGGCCGTTAAGGCACCGTGGTCCGTGGTGGGAGCCGAGGCCTCTGTGTGTATGGTTAATCCAAGCAGTATGCATAGATTGCTTGAGGCGTTTTATGGCTCGATTAACTAAAGGATCGTCAAAAAAAAGTACGTCCGTCATTCGCCGTTAAAAAATTTCAAAGTCTCTAGCCGTTAAGAAGAGCTCCCGTAGCGCCTGGTAGGTAGGCAATATCTTGCCCTCAGTACAGGCATGTATCGCGGGCTGGCCTACCCCGAGTCTCGCAGGCGCTAAGCTCCAGCAATTCCCCTAATGAATCTAGGGAAAACTCTCAAGGCGATCCCAATAATGAAGAAAGGAGAAAAGCTGAACCACTGAACAATAGATGCATCATAGCCTCAAATTTGCTAATGCAAATGGGCTTGAATAACCAAAGAAAAAAAATAATTCTGAGATGCTTACATACCAGGTGGCTGATTAACCCCGCGCACTTCTGTAGTTTAGACTGTACCGTACCTGTCCACGGCGCCTTACGTGTTACCTACTCGGTATGGTACAGTATACCAAAAAAAATCCAGCTTAAAACACTCACCCTGTTTTTTTGTATAACACGATTGACATTTATCGTAGCCATTATATTCATTGTCTTTTGTCACACACTTGAACATAAAGGGCAAAATCTATCGCGCACAAAAATACGAATACTTCATCTTTAAAACGAAACTCAGTGAGAATATTGTCGATTTTCGTGTCGAATCGATAATGAGAAGATCCTCAAACCGACACATTTCTTATTTGAAATTATTTTAATATCGATTTGATATCGCGTCGATTCTCAGTGCAATCAAAATATAAGCACGATGGACTTGATTTGTCATGTACTTGATTTATTTGAGGACTCTGCTTGTTTTTTTACTGGCTACAATCAAAATGCTCTCAAGACGAGCGCATTGTTCTTGAATCCTGAATAAATTATTGAATAAATCAAGTAAACGCTTTTCTGGATGTTGGTGCTTTCAGCACACATGATGCATCAAAAATACGAATGTCCGTACGAGAGTATTCGCGAAATGATTCCTACATAACACGATTTCCACATTTCACTTCATAGATTTGATTTTTATGTTTGTTTACGTCGCGGACTGTATGGCATAAGCAACCATGCCATGACTTACTCTATCTTTAGATTTGTCCCCATAGTTTTAATTGGTAAACTAATTTGCTT
Organism: Frankliniella occidentalis; assembly: GCF_000697945.3. Lineage (NCBI taxonomy): Eukaryota > Metazoa > Arthropoda > Insecta > Thysanoptera > Thripidae > Frankliniella > Frankliniella occidentalis. Next base: position 953,180 of record NW_026267236.1, read on the forward strand.
CGTTATGCTTTTAATACTTTGAAAATAACTTCTCAGCATCTCAAATCACTCTCTAGTTTTTGGTAATTTTTAAAAACATATATATATTAACATTTGTGAAATTAAAATCCTAGGCCACATTGAGGTTTTCACAGTTTTTGAATTTGCTGTCTTCTTTTCCAAATATCCAGGTAAACATTTGCCTAGCCTTCATTGATGCCCTCACCACTCCTCTGTTCTTGTACCAATGGGCACCGCCCTCCCTTTCCGTCAAGGTAGCCTTGAGACGAATTTGGCTGAGGATGCCGACAAGGAGCTCGTCGACGTTGTGGTTGATTCCCACAGAGATCTCAATAAACTTCACCTTGTAGGTGCACGCAAGGCATTTTCCATCTGTTAACAAAGAAAGGAGAAAGACACCCATTAGAAGTTACATACCTGGTCTAACTTTCTGTAAAACAAATAAATCGTAGACTAAATTTGACATATTAATTTAACTAAAACGCACGCAGTCGAGCCGAGCTGCTGGATCCTTTTGCATACGAGCGGCGCGTTTTTATAGCCACGCAGTTCAGACCCTACTGCGTGAGTGTCCAGCAGCTAGGCTCAACATCGTGCGTTTTAGTTTAAAGTGTCGAATTAGAGTCAAGTCAAAAACCATGATTTTTCTTTTGTAAGAGAACAGCGTACCTTGGGTTGAGATGGCTCTACTTCTTGCTAGGTCCACCTTGGTGCCCACCATTATTACTGCTCGGTTTCGAAGCATGCCAATTTCTTGCAAACGTTGTAGGTCTTGCTCAGCTTTTTGGAACGAAGCCTTATCTACCACGGAATACATCATGACTAGTGCTGCACAAGGTTCTCCATTCTCCAGCTCCTAAAACACATGGAAAGAATAGCAAATTAAGCTGTGTTCCGGTGTAAATCGTGGCTCTTCGCGCTTACAATGCGCCCACTACTCAAATCAAATCAGCGCGTCGCGCGTTTCCTTTTCGGATGCACCGCTTTTAGAAGACTGTCGTTGTTTCAATGATCTATACGTGTAGTGTTTAGCAGTGAACAGGCCAGGCATCAATATACTGAAAAACAAGGTGATGCAGCGCGGCTTGGCCTATTTCCTCTCAGGATAGCGCTCTGGGGGTCGAGCGATTAGGCAACGCGCCCGCGCGCAGTTGGTGCAGTCTACTCATACGGCAGTGACGACGGGCGATTCAGCCACCAGGTAAAACTAAACTGTAACCTTAAATTATGAGGGTCGCTTTGAATCGCCAAACGCCAGAATTATTGTACCGCATAGCTTATTTTCCATTTGGAAAATAAATATATGACGTAGCCCGTCATGACGGACTTGATCGGGCGTGCATCAATCTGCCCAACTTAAGTTATTACAGTTTAGAATGTCAACTTTTTACTCCAAACGGTTTTTGTAGACTACAAAAAAAAAAAAAGACTCACCTTTGTATTGCTTATGTTAATGAACTGCAGCTCTGACTCCTCCCCGTTTAGCATGATTGATACAGATTGCTCCTTGGGTATGTCTGAAACAGGGCATTTTTCACAGAATGTTGTTTCAGAAAAGTACAGCAAAATTCATCCACGTATCCTATACTAACTCACTCACCTCTCTGCCTGTCATAGGCGTTGATGCACTCAGACGTCATAAACTGGGAAATGAGGGCTGATTTCCCGACGCCGCGCGCGCCCAGCATGGCCACGCGGTAGGAGTCGTGGTCGGAGACGGTGGGAATGGTCGGGGCAGCAGGGGCGGCGGGCGATCTGAGCAGCGGCGTGGCATCCGCGGGCAGCAAGGAGTTGCTTCGGGACCGCCGGCGCCGGAACGAGTCGCCTCGGTTCACAACACCTGCAGACAGACACACACACACAAACGTTTTAATTACAATGAACAGCAAGCACGTATAAAGTCATAGGTCCCGATTTGTCAATCTTTTGTAAATATTGGCTGCCCTATTCTTGTCCAAAAAATCTATTCTGCTCCAACAATGTCAAGTAAGTTAATATCACAATGTGTAGCCTAGCAAAACTGAATATTTCTAATAAGTGGTGCCATACATTCACTTGAGGCAAATATACTCGCTGGGCACGCATATACCCCCTGCTCCGACTTTCCTCCGCCCCCTCACTAACTCTCACCCAAATCATGTTATAAAACGAGCGAACCGGTAAATTCGAGTTTGTGCCCTCGTCTCCTGCTCCGCGCACTCATGCTGGCTCATGCGCACGACCCCGTCCACCCCTCTCATTATGTCAACATCAACAGTATTTAAAAAAAAAAGTTTCAGTTATAAATGTATCTGCTAAAAACGAACCCGTTAGGGTCACTTATACCGTACACCCATAGACACGCAGAGGAGAGCGCCATGTCACCACGACCACTCTTGTTGCATCTCCACAATAATCACAACGCAACAATCAGCACTTTACCGGTGACCCACCCACCAAACACTTGTTTAGCGCAACCAAAACAAGTACAGAAGGATAATTAAGTTACTAGGATATTAATTATAGAGCCACCAAGCTTTCTTGTGAGCAACCGTAATAGCACCACACCATCGTTATGACGCTATGATCACTTCATTTCTCTAAACATGGGTTAGTGCTGCAATGAACAAGAATTTTTAACGTTTCCCTTAGCCAAACAAAAATAGAAAATACTTATTCCATTAAAAAAAAAATAACCTGGAACTTTTGAACTGTAACCACGCGTGAATTGGAACAGACCGAGCTATTCCACGTGGGCCAGGGAGCAAGAAAGTATTGGCTGACGCGCCCCCTCCCCCTCTTTCTCTACCGGTCTGGCGAGTTGCCCCAAGGCGCTCTGAGCGCACTTCGCTCTCGGTTGACCCATGTTTACATTATCTGTTTACGTGGTGGCCGCGACGTTAACCGCGTGACTTGTAAGCTCTGATAAGTACCGCGCCACTATAAGCTATAAAGACGAAGAGAAATCCCTTGCGCCAAGGAATGGGCCCACTTATTTGCGTATCGGATTCCTACAACTGAACTTGAATGTGCCAAACTGCCAGCCGGATAAACCATGAACGACAAAACTACGAGAAATACGTCAAAAGTGATGATACTATAACTTAAGAACAATTACTCAGTAAAGACGTGTAAAAACTCAAACTTTTGAATGGCGAAAGAATTTATGGTTTTTAAGGCGCCACTTTTACTTCACCGAATGTATTCTCCAGAAGTAGGCCTACAAGAACAAATTACTCAGAAGCCCGGGGCAAAACCCTCTCACGTCGTAGGATTCCTACTCCGTCTCTCCCCTCCTGCCCTATCCGCACACTCACGGGATGTAGGTCAAAGCTCGAGAAGAGAGCAACGAACTTTACGGCTCGCTAGTGACACCCGGCGGGCTGGGCTCTCGCAGCCCCAACACGCCTCCACTCATTTGGCGACCATTTGGATGAGCCAAACGGGGTTCAAAACATGCATAGGAAGCGAAGCAAGCTAAATGGTGCTAAAGATAGATCGACCGGCCGGCGCTGCCCGGGCTGGGAGGGGTGCGGTAGGGCTGCGAGGCCGAGGACAAGGCGCACCAGAGGACGCCGGAGGGCACGCTACCGACGAGATAGTCCATCTGAAATGAAACGAGCGAAGCGCGTTTAGAGTCTCTATCTAAAAGTGGTGTCGGTGTTTGCTTTTTTTCCTTTTGAATGTAATATACTGGTAGGCAAATGTACTCCGTCTAAAGAAGTGAAATCATAGTAATTTTTGTGTGGAGCTGTTGGGTCGTTGTGGTGATGGCAGTCGTCCCAGTTGACATAGATCGCTTTTCTATTAATGCCTCAACTGACCCACGAGCCCGGTGACAAATAAAAAGTTACGAGTGTGTCCTTTATTTCGGCAGCTGGGAGCGGACTTTATTATTATTTTTCATATGTCTCTGATTGTCCCCTCCTGTAACAGCGGGCCTCCCTGTAGTGGCTGTGGCTGGCACGGCATGATTCCAGCGGGCTTTGTCACTTGCAACCTCTCTGCCCATTTCTGTTCCTCTCTTATCGCTCGACACACAAAAGCCAATATGAACGCCAGGCCTGCGTGCGCGCCGAAATGAAACATACCCAATAACTAGACTGGTGCGGAGCCGCCGACAAAACTGTGAAAAAATGGTTGTTATGGGTGTTACGGGGAAATTTTCCATGAGGTTTGTCGTAAAACTAACTCAAAATGGTAAAATTACAAGCACTACGTGTTGACTTGATATTAATTTGGAATTCATCGAGGAACAAGAACGGCCTGTCGTTAAACTACAACATATTTTGGAAATATTATTTGAAAAAATATTTTTAATTTACGAGGACATTTTTAACAGTGAAACTGGGGGTACAGGTTTGAAATACTTTCAATGTAAGTCCGTGCGCGGCAGTAGAAAAAAAAAAAACAACTTGCAGTAGGCATGAGTTTCCTATCATATAAAAGCTGCAAAACTTCAACCATTTCCAGTATTGCAAATATTGTAGCCTTAATCATCATTATGCCTTGATTGATTGATTGAGGGAGAGAGAGAGAGAGAGAGAGAGAGAGAGAGGCCTGTCATAGGCGTTGATGCACTCAGACGTCATA
>NW_026267236.1:957801-970444 GCF_000697945.3 Frankliniella occidentalis
GGGGTGAGGGGTGCGCAGTAGGCGCAGCAGGCATGATGCCGGGCTGAGACTGAACGGGACCTAGAGAAAAGCCCCCACCATAATCTAAGGGGATCAACAAGTGAAATGAGAGCCCAAGAGAAGAGGGCCTGGCCCGTCGAGGCGGGCCGTCGCCGGCAAAGAGCACTCCGCACTGTGGCCGACATTAATTCGGGGCAGAGCGGGGGGGGGGGGGGAGTAGCTTGCCCATTACGACAACCCCCTATCTGACCATTAGAACCTGGAAGCTGCAATTAAAAGGGACCCGTGTGAGCAGGCTGTGGAGGCAGAGGCTTCAGCGAAAAATAGACTGGTAATGCGGAGCCGGTATGCGCGGAACCGTACGCAACTTACATTGAAAAGAAATTTTCTCCACAGTCTGAAGACCGGAAACTTCCTGCGCAACACAGTTTACGCGGACCGACACTTCCTACCAGTCAATAAGTCATCGGCTCGCAGTCTGTGTAATCATGATCCAGCATTACGCTCGACCATCCATCCATCCCATCTATCTAGGTTTCGGACCGAGCCCGACCATTCATCTTATTCTATCACGCTCGCTCTATCCATCAACTCGAGCTTCGGGGGATCTTCTTCGGGATCTTCTTCTATCCGGGGGACGGGGCGAGGCACGGCTGTAAGAACGACCGCAAGATAGACAACCCCAGGTGGAGACTTGTTGGATCCTCGCATCCGGCGAATTTATTCTGAAGTGCGGCCCACCTGTTCTGTTGGCGCAACTGCTCGAGTCACATTTTAGACCGTCATTTATTCTCAAACTGGAGCATAGTGAGGAAGAGGGGAGGGGGAGGGGTGAAGGGAAGAGGTAGTTGTGCACTTGTAAGTGTGCAACTCTAATGCTGCACCTTTAGATAAGACGCTCACTACGCTACATGAAGTGAAAAGTGCTCGGCGTTGCACACTTACAAGTGTACAGCTACACAGTTCAACACTTGCATGTGCACAACTGCAAATTGTACGCTTGAAAGCATTCAGCTTGCAGTTGTTGCCCACTTACAATAGTGTCAAGAAGTGTTAACGCTTGGTGAACCAGAGCAGGCAGGCACCACACCAGCATCCCGCCACACAGCAATCCGCTCGAAGCGGGAGAAGAAAAGTTCCCTCATCCAGTGCGGCTTCGGCTTGGCACCTCACGAGATCTACACGGCGGTGCTCTCGCTCTCGCTCGTGCTCCTGGCTGCCGCCGCTGCTCCTCGCGCACTCCGTACGCTGCTCGCCCTTGCTCGGCGGTCGGGTGGGTTGCTTCGGTGGCTGGGTTTAGACGTGTCATGGAACTTTTATTTTTACCCGCGCCCTCTAAATAAAGTTGACGGCCGGGGCGGCGCGAGCGCCGAGCGCGCTATCTGCTGTAGCCTCGGCAACGCACGAGGCGTGAGCAAACGAGTTGCGGTGGCGCTACGTTCAGCCACGCTCAGCCACGCTCGGCCGCGCTCAGCACGGCCCGGCCTCTTCCTATTGAAAAGGCAGGCGCGCTGTAAACACCCTGGGGTGCCCCGGCGCCGCCGCCCCGGGCCGTGCTCCCGTGTTTACTCCTGTCTCATCGGCGAAGGTTTACACATTTATCGAACCTTTGAGGAGGCGCCTTCAGGGCCCCGAGGGAACAAACCCCACGTCACCCGCACCCGCCGCCCCGCCGCCAGCCGCGCTCGCTCAGCCAACAGCTGCAGCGGAAACAGTTTGGATCCATCATCATCGCGGATAATGCGAGTTTATGTAACACGAAACGCATTTATGACGAACCCATTATGAGAAATTCTATTACATCGAGGTAAACAGGTAACATGGTGCTGCATACACCCGCAGCAAAGGAAAATTGATGGAGCTGGAGCAGATTTTAGTGTGGATGGTCCGGGAAGGCCTGACAACACGCTCTCGTGCGCTGTCCTTCTCCAGGCGGCAGAGCGGCGAGTGCTCGACACGCACGCATCACTGTTGTTGCGAGAGGGTTCTGCGCTGGGACACACGACTTGGCTCCCGGACGACGCGGAGAGTGATAGTGTCAAAACAGAGTGCTGATAAAGAGCGGCGTTTGCGTCAGGCGAAGTTACGTGGCAGCGGAGGGTGGCGACGGCAGGCCGACGGGGGGGAGCACCCCACACGTACGGGACGCCTGCATGCGGTACAGTTAGCACGCCTACGAGAGTTCGGACTGATATCAAACCACTCATACCTGTTGTATGTATTATAAATCTGATTAAAATTTAAAGTAAGGGAAAATTGTACACGTGACTTAATCCTCTTTTGACCTCGAAAAATACACCCTCAGACTATTACTTATTTTTAAATGCATAGGCCTACTTCAGAAATCACGACTTTTTAGCAGTTGGTGATCATGCAAAAGATATCAAGAGGATTCGAGTGTAACATCCGCCGCTTGTTCGTTGATTGAACCGCAACCATCGGGTATAACTAAATGTATTATGTTAGTGAGGACGCTGTTACTGTACCGCACCGCGCCTGGCTGCTGCCGTCCCCTTTCGCCCTCCCCCGCCCCCTACTACTCACCCCAGTTCTGATTTGGCAAGCTCCGCTTCAATAATCAATTTCCGCCCCCTCCCCCCTTTTCTTCAACCCCTTCCCACCCGCCGCGTTCTCTTGACAGAGATTACCTGCAATTACTCGGCCGAGCCAATGCGGTTCGGTTCCCTGCACATTGGACAGGGCTGGAGTGGCTCAGCAGCAGCAACGGGCTTGGGGGGCGGGCGAAAGGGGTTGGCGGAGGGGGTCTAACGCCTGTAATGCCGTAAACGGCACTGTGCCAGCACCGGTGCAGGAGGATGAGGCCGTGAACTAAAAGAGGAAACTCGCGCGCTCGGGAGTGGCGAAAAAGTTGATGCTCGCGCACCTTCATCATGGCGTACGCCTTTTACGGGAGATAAAAGGCAGTGGGATTTCAAAGAGAGGGGCGCCACAAAAGCGCGCAAGCCGAGCGCATAGCGCACAACTGGAGCGTTGCAGCGAAGGCAGACCCGCAGTGTGGAGCGCACTCTGCCTACCAGCCGGCCCTCGAGAAAGTGTGTTATGTTATGCCGTTGCTTAACGATGGTTGACCTCTATAGATTAACGTTGGAAATGGGACATCGGTTTTTATAGCATTGAAGGAGAGACTTTTCGATGTAATCCTCAAAATATGCTGGTTGGAGCGCCCGCAGAGTAGGCAGACCCGTCAGACGGGCGTGTCACGTGAGCCTGTATCATCTGCTTTCAAGATCGATTCTTGATTGCGATTTTTAATTCTGATCGTCTGTTTGTTAACATAAAATGTTATTTCCCTTCAACCCCTCAGGCCCTGGACGACCATGGGACCTCTCGCCATATGCATAGCTAATTGCTGCACCGGCAACCCACCTTTATCACCTCATGCCTGTCTCAACATCCACGCACAACAGCATCGTAAATCTCTGCAAGGGTTTACAAGCACCAGCATACCCTCCATAACGTGTCGGTATGCGCCGGGGTGTACACATAATTTGAATACCCAACAAGCAGGCGGCAGGCGGCAGGCCTGCCTTTTCCGCCCAACGGCGTTGCCCTCCACTTCGCTTCACAACTTTGTTCATAAGATTGGCCTATACCGGAATCGTTTGGTCGGTCTGCTTCCGCCTATAAAATTCACTGTCACTACTTCTGCACCACCTTCGGACTACGGACTTCTTCGATAAAATACTGTAACGATGTGGCACCCGCACGCTTCCCATTGAAAAACCATGAAGTTTTAACACTCGAAATTTGACGCTCGATGTAGAAAATTAATAAAATGTGGTATTATGCCAGTGTGTTTAACTGCACCGATAAACTAAGTGTGCAACTGCAAGTTGAATACTTGCAAGTCATACGCCGACACGGCTCAGGCATATCCGAGGAGTCATGTCAATTCATACCGAGTGGTTTCGGGATATCCTCTGCCAGTTGTCGATTTAAAGCCTTTCTTTTATGACTTGGTCAGTTTCAGCTGAAACTGTGCATTCAAGAAAGTCGGCAGGCTCTCTTGACAGGCCGCAATTGTTCTTTATGTCCCATCTATCGAGGTTTCAACCGTTACCTGTGTATAGTGCACAGGCAAGACTCTATTAGAGCGATATGGAGTGCCCCCATTGCAACTATGCACCGCAAACTCGGTAGCCAGCGGGACAACGTCGTTAAACTGCTGCGCCGCAGCTGCTGGGCGCGGCGGCTGGAGCGCCTGCAGCGTAGGCCGACCCGCCGCGCCGGGGCGTCCCGCGGGCCTGCCCGACTACCAGGCGCTCCCCCGGCCTGCTGGCCCGGCCCCGGCCCTCCCATTCTTTACCTCCCGCGGCGCTCTCATCCGATCGCCCGGCTCGCTTTACGATGCGCCGTGCGTCCTGAGGCATGTCGGGGCGGGGCGGGGAAGGGTGGGGGAGGTCGCCTGCGTAGCGGGGCGGGGAAGGGTGGGGGAGGTCGCCTGCGTAGCGGGGCGGGGAAGGGTGGGGGAGGTCGCCTGCGTAGCGGGGCGGGGAAGGGTGGGGCGGCGTAGGGCGGGGTGGGGCGGGGCAGGGCGGGGCGGACAGCAGCTCACTGCCCATTACTCTCCGCCTCAAGCGGGCGTCGGATTACTACTTCCACGATAAGACGCCTGCTCACGACTGCCGAAGCGGCTGCCGGGCCCCTCGCAGCAGCAGGGTACTTGTAGAGCAGCAGGATGTGTGCGCTCACCTCAATACTGCGACGCATAATTCATAGCCCAACAACGCAGAGCTGGGGGACACCTCCTCCTTGTTCTGAAGATGAGGTGCGCCGAGTGGGGGGCGGGGCGGGGCGCGGGGCATGCGGGAGGGGGTGGTGAGAGGGACAATACAGGGCGACAACTACACAATCAACCGGGGACCAACCGGGGACCGGCTGGGAGTGAGGCGACACCTGGCCCGGGCTGCAGAGAGCAGCAGCAGGTGAGGCAGAGGAAGGGATGAAGGGCAACAGACAGACAGACGCACAGATGAACAACTTCTCTGCGACTGGCACCCGCGGGCTGGGGGCTGGAGGAGAGCAGCTGCCGGGGTCGAGGGTCTCTCTTTTTGTCGGTCCGGCTTCCCCCGCCCCGACCCCCCGTCTTTCGCGGGACGGCTTTTTTTTTCGCCCGTCCTTCATCCTTTTCCTCCCCCTTTTGTGTTCCATCCTGTGCAGCAGCAGCAGCAGCCCCGATCCCAGCCGTGCCGCTCCGTGACTCGGCTCGGCAGGCAGCTCCCCCACCGTTAGCATGAACTGAAACATCGCTAAGTGTAAATTATATTCCTGGTGAAGCAGCGACCGTCTGCCGCACCGCAAACGGGTGCACGGTTCTGCACGGTTTACACGTGGGCGACGACGAGTTTAGAGACACAATCGTCGGCGAGCTAGTTGTTTTAATTTTCTTTCGGTAACTCTTACCCTCATTTCTATAACCTATCGTTCACGGCCAAATACTTTCGATCCATGATTTCTGTGAGAAACGACATACTGTGACTTGTATATGAATCCGTGGCCCATTTCATCACTATCAGAACAATTTACTCTTAACTTTAAAAGAAAGAGATACTTTTCTAATCGAATACGAATTTTGTGTCTTAACGCGACTCAGGACTGCTGCCGCCCAGTAGCGTGTGTAACTTCTACTACAGTTGTCTGCGGCGTTAAGCAAATTCGGCGGTCCCAACAAACCTAGTTACGCGGCTCTTCATCGCCCTTCGCTGGGTCCTGCTGGGGCTCTCGGACCACACCAGCAGCGAGCACTGGCGGGCGGCTGGCCCGTGCACAGCATGTCGTCAAGCATGTTGCCCCGGACTGCCCAGCCCGCCCACTCCCCATACCTCTCCGCCCCGCGCCGCCCCTCCCCGCCACGACCCGCTGCGACTTGCCACGCCGCGCCCAGGGTCACCCCAGCGCCTCGTCAACGCGCTTTCAGTGGGTCCTACAGATGATATCAGAGAGAGAGAGAGAGAGAGAGAGAGAGAGAGGCGTCGCACGAAAACGGCTTCATCTCCAAGGGGGTTCATCAGCGAGACGGTCTCGGACGGACAGGACACGCCTCTGTGCGCCAGTATAGTTAGCGCTGCGCCGAGGCCAAGGGCGGCTGTAGCCCGGGGCGGGGCTGCCGCTCGCTGGTCCCGCAGCAGAGGCACACTTAGAAGTGAACAGAAAACCCTTTGCAGACTTGTTTTTTACAGTGTGGGGAATTCTATTTTAATTATTGCCTGCCTACAAAGCAGTTTGCTTCGCTCGCTAACCACTGAAAAAAAAACCTTCATACTACGACAACTTGGTCTTGCGAGCTACCATGGCGTTGGAATAAGGGCCGTGGATGCACGGTTAGCAACAAAATATTTTTGTGACCATCAAGAATAAATTTCTGTCGAGCGGTTACAACTGTCCTTCACTGAAAAAACAAAGTTGGGAATCGACACCCCTCTTGGGGTGTCAATGGCTTCCAGAGCAGAGGCATACTAAAACACTGGGAAAAAAACAATCGTACTCAAAAAGGGTTGTAATGCTTGTACAAACTCTGCAGAGCTGCCGTTCGATCGGGTAGCGGTAGCGAGGGTATCAGGTGCGGGAGTGTCGCCGTGCGGTCGCTGTGACACGTTCCTCCAGCAGGGCCAGGAGCCTGCGCCGCTGGGCCAGGGCTCTGCTCTGAGCCTAACCCCACACCCCACACGCAGACTCCCCCTCCCTGTTTGCCCGTTTCTCCGCTGCTGTTTCACTTTGACTACTAAGAAGTATAGATCCCGTTCGCCCCCGCCGAACACCACCCCCCCCTTTCCCCTCCCTCCGAACTTTCTACGCCCGCCAGACAAATAGATATTTGTTGTTGCCCGCTAATGCGGTGCGCGCGCAGGCGGCACCTCGCATTGGCAATGAGGGCTGCGGAGGGGCGAGGCGGGGGGCTGGGCAGAGCGGGGAGGGGAAGGTCGGGGCGGGGTCGCCGTTGTCGGGGCTGCATGGCAATACGGCACGCCTTTAGCAGGAAGTCGGCCAACAACACCACATACAAAGACTGATGAATGTTTTCCGTCCCGCCCAGAAAAAAAATGTGTATTATTTCGACGTACTTTTCCCGATAACAAAAGTAATCAGATTTCCCTCACGAACGCGAATGTCGCGCCTCTAGGAGGGCGTCGTGCTCCTCGAGGAAAAGCGTCGTCGGGTATGATCGCGCGAAACAGGCCAGATTATCTCTCGGAGTTGCGCATCCTCGCCCCCTCCCCCCTTCCCCTCCCGTGTCCCCACAGGCCTTAATGAGTTTGTTCTCCGCGCCCCACCCGGCCCAGCTCCGCCCCGCCCCGCCAGGGCAAAGCCCAAGGGAGCACGAAGAGGGAAGCGGCCCAGTAACATAAACTCGATCCGATGAGGAAGGACGCGATCACAAGCAAAAGCAATTTCGCGGAGGTCAAAAGTGACCTGAATCCTCCGGCGCGGCGCGGCGGCCTCCTGGAGGCTCCAGCACGGGATCTAGACAGACCCTGCGCCGAGCCGTGCCGCGCGGTCAGCACCCCGCCGTCAACAACTTCCTTACAACTTTTAGGTGATTTTCGCGCGTCTGATGTTTGTTGTTTCCCAATTATTGTAGCCTAGGAAGAAGCGCTACGTGAGGCTACACCATTTTAGTTTATTTTCCGTGTACTTGATTTTTTTTGTGTTGAGAAAATTCTACTCACAACAACAGAAATTCAAGTACAACACATAATCTACTAACGTTTAAAACACTTTTAAGTTCTCTTATATTTTTTTATTTTTTTTGAAGACCTTGGCGCGTTTTCCTCCTCTTTCAACGGGGAACGACCCCCAGGGGTGCAAACTCATGGGAGGCCTTTGAGGTGCACCTCGCCGCCCCACACCATTTACCCCCGGCAGGCACTTGGTGGCCGAGCTGTGGAGAGGCTGGGTGGTGGCCGAGGCGGCCGAGGTGGCAGCGCCCGAAGTACGGCCCTTCCGGACCTCGCAAAGAGGCGGCCGCACTCCTTTGCTGTGGGTCTGCTGCGCCACAAGGTGAGGGACACTGCGAAACCCTGGCTAGGAATAGCAAGAATACGCGCGCTTGAAAGTATTTTCTTATTCACTATTTTCGCGTAATGATTTGTTTCACCGCCTCGGCATAAATTTGTCGCGCGCTCTTCAAAGGGCAATTCGAATTGTCCGGATCCAGACAGGGGTGTCCGTCAGTGACAGCATTTGTGAGCGACTGAGAGGTGCTACAAATTGTCCCTAGAATACATCCCTAGAATCGTCATGCAAAGACGCGTCTGTCATGTGTTTTTAACAATCCGTAGCACATCTCAGTCGCTCACACTGACGGACCTTTTCAATATTTTTTTCTGGAATTGCCCCAAACAAAACGAAAATTCTTTGCAGGACATAGGTTAGCTTTGTGAGAAACATTTTACAGCGAGTTTGCAAACGGTGAAGGTCCGAGAGTATTAGTAGGGTCTGGAACTTTCTCTTCATGCAGAGATCCCCTCCCCCTTACTCCAACACAAACACACACACACACACACACACACACACACACACACACACACACACAGAGAGAGAGACAGGTGTGCCTCCAGTTCCACCCTACCCGCCTAGCGCCCGCCTCCCGGCAACAATTTCGAAAGGCTTCTCCCCGCCCCCCTCCCGCTCCACTTACAGAACGACCAGCAGGGCCACTCCATGCTAAAATGCTTCCCGCGAAATGAAAAGTGAAGCAGCGGGACCGGGGTCGTAGAAACAGTGGCGTGGAGTGGCTGACGTGCTTGATGCGAATGAATGAATGCATGAATGACTGAATGGGCTGGATAAAGGAACGAATTCGTTGGAGCAAATAAAACGCTGGCGATAGAAACGAAAGACTTTCCCACTGTCGGGACATTATTATGGTAAGATAAGAAAGACGTGAGAGAAAACATGAGCTTATTTTTCCGTGCAAAATATCGTTCGGCTGGGACAAAGACTGGGACGCCCACCGAGATTGCGTTTCCAGTGAAATATATGAGCAGAAATTGCTCTCCGGAGTCGCCCGTGACACGTTCTCGCACGTTCCACTGTCAAGTCGCTATACTTTTCCGGCAATTTTGTTTCTAGCACGTCAAATTCACGACAGCACAGCTACAGGCATTTTTATGTGACACACACGGTGCGAGCGCTCACACACATCACATTCAAGATTCACGTTTATGACACGAAAGGCAGCGGCTAGCGCCAAAATGCGGCATGCGGCTCTTTTGACTACTAAGAAGTATAGATCCTTTCCACTCCTGCAGAACTCCCCCCCCCCCTTTCCCCTCCCTCCGAACTTTCTACGCCCGCCAGACAAATAGATATTTGTTGTTGCCCGCTAATGCGGTGCGCGCGCAGGCGGCACCTCGCATTGGCAATGAGGGCTGCGGAGGGGCGAGGCGGGGGGCTGGGCAGAGCGGGGAGGGGAAGGTCGGGGCGGGGTCGCCGTTGTCGGGGCTGCATGGCAATACGGCACGCCTTTAGCAGGAAGTCGGCCAACAACACCACATACAAAGACTGATGAATGTTTTCCGTCCCGCCCAGAAAAAAAATGTGTATTATTTCGACGTACTTTTCCCGATAACAAAAGTAATCAGATTTCCCTCACGAACGCGAATGTCGCGCCTCTAGGAGGGCGTCGTGCTCCTCGAGGAAAAGCGTCGTCGGGTATGATCGCGCGAAACAGGCCAGATTATCTCTCGGAGTTGCGCATCCTCGCCCCCTCCCCCCTTCCCCTCCCGTGTCCCCACAGGCCTTAATGAGTTTGTTCTCCGCGCCCCACCCGGCCCAGCTCCGCCCCGCCCCGCCAGGGCAAAGCCCAAGGGAGCACGAAGAGGGAAGCGGCCCAGTAACATAAACTCGATCCGATGAGGAAGGACGCGATCACAAGCAAAAGCAATTTCGCGGAGGTCAAAAGTGACCTGAATCCTCCGGCGCGGCGCGGCGGCCTCCTGGAGGCTCCAGCACGGGATCTAGACAGACCCTGCGCCGAGCCGTGCCGCGCGGTCAGCACCCCGCCGTCAACAACTTCCTTACAACTTTTAGGTGATTTTCGCGCGTCTGATGTTTGTTGTTTCCCAATTATTGTAGCCTAGGAAGAAGCGCTACGTGAGGCTACACCATTTTAGTTTATTTTCCGTGTACTTGATTTTTTTTGTGTTGAGAAAATTCTACTCACAACAACAGAAATTCAAGTACAACACATAATCTACTAACGTTTAAAACACTTTTAAGTTCTCTTATATTTTTTTATTTTTTTTGAAGACCTTGGCGCGTTTTCCTCCTCTTTCAACGGGGAACGACCCCCAGGGGTGCAAACTCATGGGAGGCCTTTGAGGTGCACCTCGCCGCCCCACACCATTTACCCCCGGCAGGCACTTGGTGGCCGAGCTGTGGAGAGGCTGGGTGGTGGCCGAGGCGGCCGAGGTGGCAGCGCCCGAAGTACGGCCCTTCCGGACCTCGCAAAGAGGCGGCCGCACTCCTTTGCTGTGGGTCTGCTGCGCCACAAGGTGAGGGACACTGCGAAACCCTGGCTAGGAATAGCAAGAATACGCGCGCTTGAAAGTATTTTCTTATTCACTATTTTCGCGTAATGATTTGTTTCACCGCCTCGGCATAAATTTGTCGCGCGCTCTTCAAAGGGCAATTCGAATTGTCCGGATCCAGACAGGGGTGTCCGTCAGTGACAGCATTTGTGAGCGACTGAGAGGTGCTACAAATTGTCCCTAGAATACATCCCTAGAATCGTCATGCAAAGACGCGTCTGTCATGTGTTTTTAACAATCCGTAGCACATCTCAGTCGCTCACACTGACGGACCTTTTCAACATTTTTTTCTGGAATTGCCACAAACAAAACGAAAATTCTTTGCAGGACATAGGTTAGCTTTGTGAGAAACATTTTACAGCGAGTTTGCAAACGGTGAAGGTCCGAGAGTATTAGTAGGGTCTGGAACTTTCTCTTCATGCAGAGATCCCCTCCCCCTTACTCCAACACAAACACACACACACACACACACACACACACACACACACACACACACACAGAGAGAGAGACAGGTGTGCCTCCAGTTCCACCCTACCCGCCTAGCGCCCGCCTCCCGGCAACAATTTCGAAAGGCTTCTCCCCGCCCCCCTCCCGCTCCACTTACAGAACGACCAGCAGGGCCACTCCATGCTAAAATGCTTCCCGCGAAATGAAAAGTGAAGCAGCGGGACCGGGGTCGTAGAAACAGTGGCGTGGAGTGGCTGACGTGCTTGATGCGAATGAATGAATGCATGAATGACTGAATGGGCTGGATAAAGGAACGAATTCGTTGGAGCAAATAAAACGCTGGCGATAGAAACGAAAGACTTTCCCACTGTCGGGACATTATTATGGTAAGATAAGAAAGACGTGAGAGAAAACATGAGCTTATTTTTCCGTGCAAAATATCGTTCGGCTGGGACAAAGACTGGGACGCCCACCGAGATTGCGTTTCCAGTGAAATATATGATCAGAAATTGCTCTCCGGAGTCGCGCGTGACACGTTCCCGCACGTTCCACTGTCAAGTCGCTATACTTTTCCGGCAATTTTGTTTCTAGCACGTCAAATTCACGACAGCACAGCTACAGGCATTTTTATGTGAAACACACGGTGCGAGCGCTCAGACACATCACATTCAAGATTCACGTTTATGACACGAAAGGCAGCGGCTAGCGCCAAAATGCGGCATGCGGCTCTTTTATAAAAATGAGGACGGGGCGGCCACAGAGTTTACAGAATCTGGAGCAAAACAGACTCATTAAGCGGTTGAATGTGTGGCGTTGTATCGCCCGAAATGCCCGTCAGACAACTTTCCAACTAGTACAGCGGCACCCCACACCCCACCGTGTGGCGCACCGAGCGGCCGAGACGCAGACAACCTTTAGACGCTTCCTGCCATGCAAGACTTTCATGCTCCACCACACCACGCCAGGCCCAGGCCTCGCCCGAGGCTAAGCACCTCCGCCTTGAATGCAAACAGACGCACGAGTGTGCCTGACGGTGCCTGACATACCGGGACCCGGCCCCGCCCCGGCGGGTCTGGTCAACCCCGGCTTATGTGTTCCAGCCTGGCTCCAAGTTAATATACTCAAACAGGAAAACGGCCGCCGACTGCCCTCGCCGCCCTCCGAGGTCCCTTTTTGAAAGTTCCTCGGATGTTTCTCGAGGGGTCAAAAAGAAAGAGGGGGGGGGGGGTTAATTTCAGAATCCCCTGCAAGGCTAAAAATACTACCAATAGCCGCCCATTACACATACTTAGTATACAGTATGCAAACATATACGCAGACTCTGATACCGTCAGATACATTCAAAGTTGTCAGTTGTCCTCTCCCATGTTTTCTGGATTATCTAAAGCAGGACAGATATCGCATGAAGGAAACTTTAGAGCGACTGCTGAAAAGGAACTTTAATATCGCTCATCATAAAATCAAGTCAGTACAGCGGGAAATGAGACAATGTGTGCTTCGTAATACCCCGGAAATACCCCCTTCACATTTAATGTGTCGACTTAAATTATGCCACGACCGGAAAAATAAATTACCAGAGAGCCTCGTGCTGCGTGCTTGTAGCACTCGCGCTCGCCGGGGAGCGAGCAACATTCCGACATTCC
>NW_026267236.1:970494-976098 GCF_000697945.3 Frankliniella occidentalis
ATGCCACGACCGGAAAAATAAATTACCAGAGAGCCTCGTGCTGCGTGCTTGTAGCACTCGCGCTCGCCGGGGAGCGAGCAACATTCCGACATTCCGGCGGAGTCGTACAACAACACGTGCATTTGATTACTGCGGCGGCTGAGCGGCCGGGGCCTCGCCCTGAGCGGCCCGAGCGCCGTGATGGGATCCGCGTTTAATCCGCCCCGGCAGGCAAGATTTTCTATGATTAATAGAGTGGTACAACACATAATCTACTAACGTTTAAAACACTTTTAAGTTCTCTTATATTTTTTTATTTTTTTTGAAGACCTTGGCGCGTTTTCCTCCTCTTTCAACGGGGAACGACCCCCAGGGGTGCAAACTCATGGGAGGCCTTTGAGGTGCACCTCGCCGCCCCACACCATTTACCCCCGGCAGGCACTTGGTGACCGAGCTGTGGAGAGGCTGGGTGGTGGCCGAGGCGGCCGAGGTGGCAGCGCCCGAAGTACGGCCCTTCCGGACCTCGCAAAGAGGCGGCCGCACTCCTTTGCTGTGGGTCTGCTGCGCCACAAGGTGAGGGACACTGCGAAACCCTGGCTAGGAATAGCAAGAATACGCGCGCTTGAAAGTATTTTCTTATTCACTATTTTCGCGTAATGATTTGTTTCACCGCCTCGGCATAAATTTGTCGCGCGCTCTTCAAAGGGCAATTCGAATTGTCCGGATCCAGACAGGGGTGTCCGTCAGTGACAGCATTTGTGAGCGACTGAGAGGTGCTACAAATTGTCCCTAGAATACATCCCTAGAATCGTCATGCAAAGACGCGTCTGTCATGTGTTTTTAACAATCCGTAGCACATCTCAGTCGCTCACACTGACGGACCTTTTCAATATTTTTTTCTGGAATTGCCCCAAACAAAACGAAAATTCTTTGCAGGACATAGGTTAGCTTTGTGAGAAACATTTTACAGCGAGTTTGCAAACGGTGAAGGTCCGAGAGTATTAGTAGGGTCTGGAACTTTCTCTTCATGCAGAGATCCCCTCCCCCTTACTCCAACACAAACACACACACACACACACACACACACACACACACACACACACACACAGAGAGAGAGACAGGTGTGCCTCCAGTTCCACCCTACCCGCCTAGCGCCCGCCTCCCGGCAACAATTTCGAAAGGCTTCTCCCCGCCCCCCTCCCGCTCCACTTACAGAACGACCAGCAGGGCCACTCCATGCTAAAATGCTTCCCGCGAAATGAAAAGTGAAGCAGCGGGACCGGGGTCGTAGAAACAGTGGCGTGGAGTGGCTGACGTGCTTGATGCGAATGAATGAATGCATGAATGACTGAATGGGCTGGATAAAGGAACGAATTCGTTGGAGCAAATAAAACGCTGGCGATAGAAACGAAAGACTTTCCCACTGTCGGGACATTATTATGGTAAGATAAGAAAGACGTGAGAGAAAACATGAGCTTATTTTTCCGTGCAAAATATCGTTCGGCTGGGACAAAGACTGGGACGCCCACCGAGATTGCGTTTCCAGTGAAATATATGAGCAGAAATTGCTCTCCGGAGTCGCCCGTGACACGTTCTCGCACGTTCCACTGTCAAGTCGCTATACTTTTCCGGCAATTTTGTTTCTAGCACGTCAAATTCACGACAGCACAGCTACAGGCATTTTTATGTGAAACACACGGTGCGAGCGCTCAGACACATCACATTCAAGATTCACGTTTATGACACGAAAGGCAGCGGCTAGCGCCAAAATGCGGCATGCGGCTCTTTTATAAAAATGAGGACGGGGCGGCCACAGAGTTTACAGAATCTGGAGCAAAACAGACTCATTAAGCGGTTGAATGTGTGGCGTTGTATTGCCCGAAATGCCTGTCAGACAACTTTCCAACTAGTACAGCGGCACCCCACACCCCACCGTGTGGCGCACCGAGCGGCCGAGACGCAGACAACCTTTAGACGCTTCCTGCCATGCAAGACTTTCATGCTCCACCACACCACGCCAGGCCCAGGCCTCGCCCGAGGCTAAGCACCTCCGCCTTGAATGCAAACAGACGCACGAGTGTGCCTGACGGTGCCTGACATACCGGAGACCCGGCCCCGCCCCGGCGGGTCTGGTCAACCCCGGCTTATGTGTTCCAGCCTGGCTCCAAGTTAATATACTCAAACAGGAAAACGGCCGCCGACTGCCCTCGCCGCCCTCCGAGGTCCCTTTTTGAAAGTTCCTCGGATGTTTCTCGAGGGGTCAAAAAGAAAGAGGGGGGGGGGGGTTAATTTCAGAATCCCCTGCAAGGCTAAAAATACTACCAATAGCCGCCCATTACACATACTTAGTATACAGTATGCAAACATATACGCAGACTCTGATACCGTCAGATACATTCAAAGTTGTCAGTTGTCCTCTCCCATGTTTTCTGGATTATCTAAAGCAGGACAGATATCGCATGAAGGAAACTTTAGAGCGACTGCTGAAAAGGAACTTTAATATCGCTCATCATAAAATCAAGTCAGTACAGCGGGAAATGAGACAATGTGTGCTTCGTAATACCCCGGAAATGCCCCCTTCACATTTAATGTGTCGACTTAAATTATGCCACGACCGGAAAAATAAATTACCAGAGAGCCTCGTGCTGCGTGCTTGTAGCACTCGCGCTCGCCGGGGAGCGAGCAACATTCCGACATTCCAGCGGAGTCGTACAACAACACGTGCATTTGATTACTGCGGCGGCTGAGCGGCCGGGGCCTCGCCCTGAGCGGCCCGAGCGCCGTGATGGGATCCGCGTTTAATCCGCCCCGGCAGGCAAGATTTTCTATGATTAATAGAGTGGTGGGGATAAGGCGCGGGAGCGCGGTGAGGCGTATTGACAAGCCGGGGTGGCTGGAGGGGAGGGGGGAGAAGGGAGGATATTGGAGAGGGTCGCGGAGGGAGAGGGGGTGGAGGGCGTGGAGGGCGTGGAGCATCGGGCTTTTGATTGCAAACCCGCACTCAAAAAATGGGGATTCTTGAATCAAGTAAATATCCTTGGGACTAATCAATTTCCTACACCTGTGCTCTACGAAATTAATAACATGTTCCAAGGATATCTACTTGATTCAAGAATCCAAATTTTGGGGTTGCGTTCATTCTGCTGTGGCTACTGAACCTCCGGGGCTATGTTTTATAGCCTTCCAAAAAGATAACCGAGGACCCACCCTCGAGACAACTTGGAGACGCCGAAGAGCCAACAAATAAGACGTCACAAACGCTTGGCATCGCGCATGACGTGGTCTCCAGATGATCTGAAATTTTTGTACTCAAGAAGACTCTGAGAAGGACCGTGATGGAACCAACGAGAAGCTGCAAGTGGAGAGAAGCCGAGAGAAACTGATGTGCCTCCTGCTGATGGCTCGGAGAAAATTTTGTCTCCAGAAGATATCCATAGTAACTCAACGCCCCCTGGAGACCGCCTGAGGCGAAATGTTTTTGTACGGGTATCCAAAGCGTTTCAATGTAATTTTCAGTAATGCTATTATATTACTTGTATTGAAGGTATCACAGAAGTATATACGACAAGCTCCCGGGGAAGCTAAATGACTTCCTATAGAGGGCTAAGAATGTCCGATCCAACCGAAAGCCACTCCAGTCCTGCCCCACCCCAGCCGCCGGTCCGTCCTGCCCTGCAAAGGAAATATGAGAAGGACGTCTCGACCCAACCACGCACGTTTGCCGGCAAGAACAAATAAAAAAGGGCCATCCGCCTGTCCTAAGCGCGCTTTCCCGGGCCTCCCCCAGCCCCTGCTCCAGCTCGCCAGCTCGCCTGTCCCGGCCCGCGCCCTAGTTGGATCCCCACTGCTGCTCCAGCTGCTCTGGCAGAGACGGGGCAAATAACCCCAGAAGAAAGACGTTATGTAAACGCGCGCGGACACACACAATCTAGTGGGGTAAGAGGACCGCTAAAATGTGTACTTGACGCACTTGAGTGCGGCCTTCATGGGCATACCGTTACTTTAAGTTCTTGCGTATTGCCCTTTTCCGCCCTTTCCCAATTTTCACATGAAAGCACGTCAACTAGTATACTAGTATATATACTAGTATATAAACTAGCTGTATACAGCTAGTTTTAGTTCCGTACAGTTGGTGCCAATCACAAACCTCGGTTTTAGAGCTTTGTCTAAAACATTTTTGTCACATTTTTTTTTGTCACAATAAGGCAAAACGAACATTCGATTACCTCCTCCATAGGAGCCACGGCACGGCCGTAACGTAAGTGGTTTTTGTCGGTAACGACAAGTGTTCACCCATTCGCCACATGCTCGCCCTCGGACCGCCCGCACCCCACACGCCCGCACGTACCTCCACAAAGGAGGAGGGGGAGGAGGGGCGGAGGGTGGGAGGCCGCGTACTGTCTCGGACACTCTCGCTTCCCTTCGGTTTGCGCCACGCTCGGGAGCCCACAGTGCCAATTTGTCGAGATTGGTATCAAAATAAACAGGCCCGTAATGGCCTCTATCCCCCGTCTTTTGTCCAACTCATGCAAAATACATGAGCCAAGCCTTTCATACCAGAGGCGGGCGGCGAGAGACGGGACGGGCGCGACCAGGGCGCCCACCCTACACCCTTCTCTCCTTTCTGGTACTCTTCGCCTCCGCTCGGGTGCTGGGTGCTTGTTGTTTTAGGTGTCCACCCGCCGCGGTGTCGGGACTTTTCTCATCTCCTTTCCGTTTCTTCAATGCGGTACCAGCCGTTTGAGGTACCGCGACAACAAGACTTCAAATATGTCCCCTCAGCGGGGGGTACGATCTCGGTGCAAATACACACGCGCCGTCTTTTCCTTTTCGAAGCAGGGAAAGTCTTTGCCTTGTGAGTCGGGCGAAGGTAGAGTCAGCGTCGGCGCGGCCTTGAGCTGATTTTATAGGCAAGCAAAGAGCTTGGCGTGGCGGGAGTGTGGCGCGCTCACCGGGAGGGAAGTCGGGGAGGGGGCATGTCCCGTGGTGCCTTCAATAAGTACACCAAACAAATGCTCTGCGCCCTCCCAAAGCCTTCGGGAAAAGTCTTGATTTTTATTTTTTATTTTAAATGACGGAACAAATGACGCCAACCATGGCCTTTTGTTTCCGTCTCCACACTGATTGTTTTTCGTAAGAAAGAAAGAAAGAAAGAAAGAAAGAAAGAAAGAAAGAAAGAAAGAAAGAAAGAAAGAAAGAAAGAAATGAAATGAAAGAGCCCCGCAGCGTAAGGCGGCAGCAGGGCACGCCCTTCCGGTCTGCGTGCCGCCGTGCCGCCGGACAAGGCCGGAGAGCTAAGCGGCCAGAAAAGTTTGATTTAGTCCGCATCGGACGTTGGCGGCGTCAAAAGAGAACGCACAGAGCAATAGAGAGAGAGAGGGAAGGGGGAGGGGGGGGGGTCCTTGCCATGTATAGAAAAGTCAGCCCCGGGCAAAGATAACGGCGCGCGCACGTTTCAGCTTCGCACGTCATTTCCCTTTAGTTTTCCGATCTCTTGCGCTGCAGGCATTCGATCTCCCGAACGGCGCGCGCGCGGGCGGGCGGCACGGCGGCGGCAGACGTGCGCGGCAGTGCGCGGTGCAACCCGCGTATAGATCACATGGGCGTTGTACCGGCAGCGGGGCG
>NW_026267236.1:976148-981069 GCF_000697945.3 Frankliniella occidentalis
GGGGGGGGGGGGGGGGTGTAGAGAAAGAGAGGGAGGGTCTTCTGATTCATTCCACCCTCCAGCCTCCGGCCGCTGCTTTCTAATTGGGGTGGGGCGGGCGCGTCGACTCGTCGCTGAGCTGCTCTGCTCGTTCAAGTTTTCCTCCAAAAGCCTTGTGTGTGCGCGTCCTTTGAGGCGCGCGAGGAGGCGAGACACCGAGTACAAAGGTATGGGGTCTGGATGAGCGCCTATACAGGGCCGTAGACGCGCTGTACAACAAGGGGCGCAGGGAGCGAGGCGAGAAGCCCAGCAGATCCACGCCTCAGACTTCGTGGCGGCGACGGGGCGTGGCGGGGCTTGGCGGGGCGTGGCGCGGCGGGGCGTGGTGGGGCTAGGGGTGCCCCCGGCGCGGTCGCCCCCCCGGCCTTCCTCAGTGAGTCCCACCCTTTGGGACTATTTGTGGGCGGGGCGGGCGGTTGCGGTTGTCCTGTCGATTGCTGGCGTACCTGTGAAGAGGACACTTTCTCTCCCTCCCTCCCTCCCTCTCTCTCTCTCTCTCTCTCTCTCTCTCTCTCTCTCTCTCTCTCTCTCACACTCTCTTTCACACTCTCTTTCTCTCTCTCCCGTCCCCACCTCCCTCCAGTTTGGATTATCGATTACGCGAGAAATGCGACGGGCGACGCGGGGATTATAAAGGGATGTAAAATGTGACTGAGCGCGATACTGTCCGTCCCACTGCTCCCGCCGGCGCTCTGCAGCTGCTCCCCTCTGTTGTGTGGCGGCCGCGCTGCGGCTGCTGCTGCAGGCGTGGCGCCCAGTACAAAAGCGCGTTCTTGGATGCAGTCAATGTGCTAACCGATAACATTGGCTTGTCCCAATAAAATTTCCATGAAAATGAAAATTACATTGCCCTCTCTGAATAGTGTACACTTTGTATGCGGGATATATCGGCAATCATCAATGCCCGCGTTTAGGTTTTCAGATACCATATTTCCTTTTAGACGGATAGCTTTCGAAAATGGATGATATTTGGAAACAAGTGCCCATTACCACAACTTCTTTAACGTTACCGAAATTTTCGAAGACAGCCCATTTCGGTAGCGGTAAAATTGAACGGAAGCTCGTTTGAAAGCTCTTTTCAAGAGGAAATGGAAAATTCCCTGGGAAATGCAACTCCCAAATTTGTTCGTCTGAATGAAAAGTAGCCAAAATCCTTGACGTGAGTATACATGATTGTTGTGTATGCTGGCACACCAGAAAACTTCTATACAAGGCTGCGCCAACATACACAACACTATCAGTGACTTTCAAACATGGTTACTGAGATATCTAGATACAATATTGTTTAAACAATGAACACTGTTGAGATCTCAGAGACATAGACAAATGTTCTCGGTAAATCAAGGGTCAAGTCCTTGATGCAAGACTAGAACTGGTTGTTTCCCCGCTCCCCTCCTCAGTAGAGTACCGCTACTTTGCGAATCCGTGAGGATCCGCTTCAGGATTCGCAGCGGGGCGCAGCGACGAGGAAGTAATTAAAGGCTATTTGTCACCTGATGTGCTCCAGGCTCCGCCAGGCTCCAAGCAGCGCGACGGATGGCTGATCCAGCTCAGCTGAAGTCGTCAGCAGCGTTTAGAGAGGCGAGCAGCACGAAGCAGCACGGCGGAGCACAATGGGGCCAAAAGTTTGCGCAGAGCATCGTGGGTCAGGTCGAGGCAGTTTAAAAAGGAGGCGAATCTTCTTGTAGAGGACAGCTGGCAAAGGTAACAATGGAACAACGTTATTAATCCCCTTGAAAGGGGTGAAACTTAACCAAATGATTACCCGTCGCAAGAAAAAAACAAGGTGGACGTAGAACACAAAATTTTGGCTTAAGGAATAAACTAGTTTTTAAAAATAAATTATTATCAATCTGAATTATTCTGGGAGGAATAACCAGTAATGTTCTCACTGCTCTGCAAATCTAAGTGCAGAGCTGTTTTTCAGTTGTAAGTGGCGAATATTTTTTCTGCAGTTGCAAGTGGCGAACAAAACAGATCTACAATTGCAGTTGCAGAACAGAATAGAATCTATTCAATAGATTGTCACTAATAACTGCAGAACTTCGTGTCACATACAGCAGAGTCCACACGAGATCCTCTGAGTTCTACAGTTTTTAGTGACAAACTTTTTTTTCTGTGCGGTTGCATGCATAACAGTTTAGTTCGCCACTTGCAAACTGCAGAACAACGTGTTCGCCAATTTACAACTGTAGAACAGTTCAGCACTTAAATTTGCAGGGTGGAGTGATGAACTTATTATTTCGGCGTCAGCGTGTCGCCTAGGTTATACCAGGTGGCTGATTAACCCCGCTCACTTCTGTAGTTATGCTGTACCGCACGCATAAGTGTGGGCGGGCTTGCCTATTAGCCCTGTCCACGGCACCTTACGGGCCGAGCGAGTAGGCAACCCGCCCGCACTCGTGCGTGCGGTACAGCATAACTACAGAAGTGAGCAAGGTTGATCAG
Source organism: Frankliniella occidentalis (assembly GCF_000697945.3). NCBI lineage: Eukaryota > Metazoa > Arthropoda > Insecta > Thysanoptera > Thripidae > Frankliniella > Frankliniella occidentalis. The sequence continues at coordinate 978,636 of NW_026267236.1, forward strand.
CCCAGAGACCTCAAACGGGCTGACTCTGACGGGCTCCCGGCTTGTAGCGCGTGAGGCGCTGAGTATGAGCCCGCCCGTGCCCGCACAGATATGAGCCCGCCCGAGCCCGCCCGCCTCCCGGAGCTCGAGCCCGTACCAGCCCGTCGCGGGCTCCGGCGGGCTGCCTGAGTTCTGCCGATTCTGCGCTAGAATCGCCTTCTCTCATTGGCTGCCGGGACGGACGGGCTGGCACGGGCGGGCTCCGGCGGGCTCATGCGGGCTCCCTTGCTTTGCAAAACGTTCCGGAAGAGTTTTGGCCGAAGCCTACCGGACGGCGGCTCCGTCGGAACAGACTACCGCTGCAACACTCTGACTGACCGAGCGGGCCGCGCGAGAGGAGCCCGCCTGAGTCAGCCCGTTTGAGGTCTCTGTCAGCCACCTGGTATAATTGACTTTATACGACTGCAGCGTTCAAGCTGCCCGCAGAAAAATCTCTCATGTCTGTAGCGCAGGTGTTACGGATTATTTTGAGATGATAAAGAAGGACCTAAATGACACGCGGCACTGATTGTAATACTCGCTCTCCCCAAACACGATGTAACTTCGTGCCTCTGTGACACACGTGATTGCCCCCTGCAGCGGCTCAGCGCGGCGGCGTGAGTATTTACGCACGCACTCCGGGGTCTGCGACGAGGGTCACTATGTCCCCGCGGGGCAGGTCCGGCCGCGCACCCGCGCACCGCAGCAGGCCCGTCCCCGAGGGGGCCCGAGAGGGGTAACGGCCCCGCGGCACGCAACGGCCGAAGCAGTGCCGAGCAGCGCCGCGGGGCCCGGGGACCTGGGGGCCAGGGCCAGGGCCCCACCGCGGTCCCACTATACGCACTGCGAGTGGCGCGCGGGTGGGCGAGCGGGGTTACCACGAGGGGCTATCACGTCGAGCTGGAGTGGCGCACAGCAGCGCTGCTCTCCTGGGCGACCAGAGCGTGGCCCGCTGGGGGGTCGCATGGCATAACTGCTGTACGCTGCAACCTCGCGCAGCCATATACCCTCATGAGCCATGCCGACCGCGGCTGCTGATTCTGCTAACGCCCGCAGTTTAGTGCAAAACCCAACCCAAACGCCATTATCTGAAGCGCGCAGTCGGTACATTGTATAGTGTGCTTGTGCGCTTGATCGGGGGTTGACTGGAGCTCGCCGCTGCCGCCGCCGCGGGCCTTTCCACCACCACAATGTAGTTGTTAGGCGGGCCGAGGTACCTGGGGCGTGGGCCGCGGTGCCTGGGGCGCGGGCCAGGCCGGCGTGACTGGCAGGACCTGACCGCTGTACAGGTCCGGGTAGCCGCCGTGCGCACAAGCGACCCGCCCCTGCCACTTCCATCACTGCAGGCGGCAGCGGCGGGACAATAACGCCTGTGGCAACATCCTGGAACCCAACCGCACCGCTCCCGCAGATCCCTGCCCCCGCTCCTCCCCCCCAAACCTGCCTCTACCCTGGCAAACATCTCCGGCCAACCGCCGCCGCCCCCTCACCTCTCCCCAGCTAGCCCAGGACGGCGGCGGCGCGGTGGTGGCGGGGGCCCCGCGGGTGATAAGCGGTCGATACGCATGAATTAAAGAGCCACTCAGTCCCCAGCGGTGTGACGACACTCCTGGCCATCCTCCCGTCCCGCTCGCTGGCGGGATGGCGGGAAGACTGTTCTCACAGCGAGGGCATTCTCCAGAACTGTGTCAGCAGCGAACGAGGGAAAAAAAATCAGGAAAATAAACGCGATCATTAAAAAATTATGGTAAAAAAGCGGAAATATTAGAGGCTTCTCTGGAAACTCAAGTGTCGTACTGTATCACACTTATAAGTTTACAGTGGAAACGAAAGTGTGTGAATATCGTACACTCGTAGTTAATATGTGTTAATATGCATTCGTGCACTCATGAGGGTAAACGTGTGAATATTCTATGGAAAAAAACTACAAGTGTGCGACATTCACACACTTGCGTTTCCAGTGTATAACTTTATTACACGCGGTGTCCTCCATATACTTGTAACTGTAGAACACATAGTGTCACACATATTTAACTTTAGTACACCCTGGTCCTACACTTTTAACTGTAGGACACCATGGTACTGCAATTAGAAGTGTGATACCGTACGACACCTGAGTTTCCAGAGTTGTGTAACATTAAATTTCCAAATCTCATAACATAGCTGCCTCAGCTCAAAAGGAGTTTACCACAATTTAAAAACAAAATATTATACTTTCGGTTTTACAATAAAGTATTTTTTTTGGCAAAGCGGTAGTCCATTATCCACTGGCTTAAAAAGTTTCATTCTGTCTGCCTGCCTGTTTCTTCGTTTGACTTTATGTTGACCCGAGAACGAATTGCCTCAGTGATCTGAAAAGTTCAGGGTCGTTTTGTACTATTTAAAAGGATAGATTGAGATTAAGGATATTTACATT
>NW_026267236.1:986480-990877 GCF_000697945.3 Frankliniella occidentalis
ATCAAGTGAAGCACGCAGCGCGGACACCCGGAACCCCCCTCTACCTACGCACCAACGCCTATGGGCGTCCTGTACCTACCTTGTTCCCAGGTGTCGGAGTGGGGGGGATTGGAATATTTGAAAAAGACCAAAAATAAAAATGACACTCAAAATCGATATGGTAAAGTTATTGGCATATTCCATTTGCTATTTTACACTTATAATGTCACCAGTTTGAAAGTTTGATTCTATTTGTCATGTTCAGTCCTCAGTAATTAGAATTGGGGGTGTGATGACTTTTGACCTCGACGAATGAATACTGTTAAGATATTTAACTTACAATGTATCGAACAATAGTAGAACATCCAAATATCGTAAAACTCTGGGTAAGGCAAACCCATGTTACAATCAGCTGGAGAAATTTTATTCAATACCCTCACTTGCTTCTGGTTGAAGTGAAATTATATCAAATAATATTCATTTTAATGTGTTGAAACTCCCCCCATATTGAAAACTTTAATTTGTCATTCTTTCATTCATTTTCATCTGATCTGAGGTGTTTTAATGATCACGAGTCATTTAGTTTAATTATTGAAAGTTCTGTAATATATCTTATCATAGAATGTAATTTAAATTCTCTCACCATTTTATTTTAGTATCATTAGAAATAATATGGCTCTAGAAAAATCTAGTCAATGTAAGAGAATTATAAATCTCGTTCTAATTTTGAACGGCTTATCCTACAATGAGTTGCGACTATGGCTCTAATATTGTTCGGTTCCTTGCAAGTATAATTGTTATTGAGAAAATTAGTTGTGAGTGTAATAAACCTTTTAAGATGCCTTTTTGTAAGATACAATGACTTCTAGTCGTTTTACGACTGAACACCATTATTTTGTGTTTCAATTGAAAATTTGTAAAATTGCAATTTGCTAAAAGTTATCAAATTTTAAGTACAATCCCACACTTGGATTCCTCTTGCAAAATATATAAGGAAGTGTCTTATGCTCAGAGCCGATCAGAGTCGAAATGGCAAAGTTAAAAGAACCCAAAGGGATAAAAGTGTGCCAAAACGACCAAATTGTCCATTTGGAGGGGGATAACTCAAAATTGAACGTTCGAAGGGTGCGTTTTGTTCGTCTCGGCGAGGTACGACCCTGTAACCCTCCGGGTTACGGGCGAAAACTGCCGTCGGAATTGACCTCCGACGCACCGTTTGGCCGCCAGAGGCGATTTAACACTTTATTGAACATTTGAACATAACTCTGCCATTTCGATTCCGATCATCTTTGGGCATAAAACATTATCGTTTTCTTTTGTCAAGATGAGCCCGGAATAGTAGTTACCTTTGCACATTTCTCCCAAACCACTACCCCCGCCCCCTCCAGCTTACGTAACTACACACGTAAACCATTCCAAATATCACTTTCGTTCCTACTCATCGGACACTCGCGAAACTTCGCAGGCTAAGTTCCGCAACTCTAAAACTAAAACTAAAACACTCGGTTTGACTATCTGACATTTTAATAACTGCTGAGAAGGTATCAAAGTCTCCAGGTGGGCGCAAGAGCCACTTGCGCTCCCCCTCCCGTCGAGCGCCGTGCTACCAACCTACCGCCACCAAACTACGAATTCAAATTAAACGATCGCTTATTTCAAACATCTTATATCAAACTTCTAAACTAAACTCGATACGACCCGATGTATACTGATGCTTCGTGCGCAGTTTAAAGTCAATTGAAGTTGCCGTCTTTGAGAAACGTGTGTGATTTCAGATAGACAGACAGACAGACAGACAGACACACAACCAAAGAGTTCCCTGCACCTCATGACAGCAAAGGCTTCGCTAACGCTCAGCCAACTATTTAAAAAAGGATAGATTGAGATTAAGGATATTTACATTAGCTCGAAAATTGACCTCTCAAAATCGGCGAAAACAACAGGTAGCAAAAAGAAAATATTTAAGGTGTTTGACGGAGGCACGCCGCCTGTGAGATTCGGGATAGGCTATCCCGCAGTACACGTATGCACTGCAGAATAGATGTTGCCTACCTACCAGGCGCTATAAGAGCTCGCGAAGGCCAAACTTGGCAGTTTCAGAGCGGCAATGACGGGCGTGCTTTCTGGATGATCCCCAACCTGCGTGTGCTGCGGACCGATTGACCGAGACCGAGAGAGCCAGCAGTGAGAGGGAATTGGAGAGCGGAGGTACCGTGGGTTCTGAGCTGCTTTCTATTGAATCCTAAGTGGATCGTGCGCGCTCCCCAAGCCACGCCAGACTCCCGCTGCCTACAGCCCATGGCGCTGCCCACCTCCCTCTCTCCCCGGACGCCCTGCCCCCCACTCCCCTTCGAAGGGCCTTGCCGGTGGACCTGCTTTAGGCAACAGAAACTTGCGGAGGGGACTCAGGGACCGGGGGCGCCTTGCGGGGGAGAGAGCCACAGGTTGTCGGGCGACCATGAGGCCAGGACTGAGGGGGGTTGGGGCAGGGTGGGGCAGGGCGGAGCGGGTGCGAGCAGGGCTATATAGAGCTGTGCTGGGTGCAGTGAGTCAGCACAGGAAGGCGGCCGCCCCTGACGGGCTGGCGACTGGCACACTGGCCGAGTCCCCACCCCCCTGCTCCACACTCATTCCGATATGTATTCCGACCGCGTGCTACTCGGCGAGCTGCTCGGTTTTTCGTCGTGCTCCTCGGAGTGCTGCCCGTCGTGCTGCCCGTCGTGCTGCCCGTCGTGCTGCCCGTCGTGCTGCCGGCACGGCACTCACACTCGCGCGGAAGCCACCGACCCCGGCCGGATGCAGCACGCAGCCCACACGTATTGTCATCGCCCTGGAAGGGGGGCGGTTGCTGCACAGCGCTACTTGTACCCCGTATCGATCCACACCACATGCACCTGTGTGCGTGCGTGTGTGTCAGATCCATGATGGCTGCGGGAAACAAGACACCGGCGGCCCGCGTCTTCAGACGCACACTCGACGCTGCGCTCCAGGAAACGAGAGATTGTGACGTCTCGAGGCGCCGATCAAGTGAAGCACGCAGCGCGGACACCCGGAACCCCCCTCTACCTACGCACCAACGCCTATGGGCGTCCTGTACCTACCTTGTTCCCAGGTGTCTTGTACCCCCCTCCCCCCTGCAGCAAGGGGGTACAGGTACAAATCTCCCACGCGATTTGTATTTCGGTTTCGACAGGGGGTACAAATGCCCCAGGCGATTTGTACCCCACTTTGGGAGAAGGGCACAGATACCGGCAGGGATTTGTACGTGACGTGGTGGTATACGGGTCCAAATCGGCTGCTATACGCCTGACCTAAAACCGCGCCTGACCCCTGACCCTAATCCCTACAATAATACTTCGTTTCCCCTCCAAGCGCACACAGGAGGGAAAACATTTCGGAAAGAACCCTAGCCTGACCTGACACATTGCAATATTTGTAATAAACCGTTCAGCGTACGGTTCGTAAGTCACATCCCCACCAGCTGAGCGCAGCGCGCCGGGTCGCCGGGTCCCCTTGGTGGGCCCGGGGCCGGCCGGCGGGCGACCAGCGGGTCACAGGCGCACAGGGACACGGCACACGCCGCGGCACAAACATTGCCCTCGTAAAACGGGGATCGATATGAGCAGGGCACGGGTGGGCCGGGGCGGGCGAGCAGAGCAGCCGGCTGCAGTAGCGCCCTGGAGGCCTGGAGGCCCGGAGGCCGGGGACTGGAGGCCGAGGGGCTGGAGGCCGTGGGGCTGGAGGCCGTGGGGCTGGAGGCCGGGGGGCTGGTGGAGGCCATCTCTTGGCCAACCCCTGCCGGCACCAGTCCCCCTTTGGACAGGCCAACCTTTTATAAGGGCCATCGGAAGTGGCATTGCCGGCCATATGAGGCCTGGGCAGTAACTGACTGTATAGGTCCACTGAAAAGAAAAGGAAAGGGGAATTCTTCCATCTGGAGCTACGGGGAGAAAGAGGGCAATAGACACGATAGTGCGCGCGTGTGTGCCTATATGTGTGTGTCTGTGTGTGGAAGTGGCAGGTTGAGGGTGGGCTAGTGAAGGGAAGAGAGAGAAAGAGGGGGAGACGGTGCCCCCTTTCCTATCCCCGACCGTTCCCGCCATGACGCTGAGGGGCGCGCACCTTGCCTACCACACCTACCCTCCCTCACCATGCCGCCGCCGAGCGAGTTCCACAGCCACATCCAATTACTTCTGCTCCATGATTTCTCATACTGGGGAACGCATTCGTCTCGCGGGCTGCGAGTAAGGGGGTGGAGCGGGGTGATGGCAGGTGGTGTGGTGGGGTGGGGTCGGACGGGGTGCTGAGGCATGTGTGCTCGGCTGCCGGGCCGTAAGGCCGTAAGGGACTGCCACGCCAAGCGGGCACACTGCGCGGATCAGGTAGGGATAGGCCGCATGTTTGAACCTCCTTTTGTG
>NW_026267236.1:991358-996199 GCF_000697945.3 Frankliniella occidentalis
GGCAGGGGCGCGGCGGGGCGCGGCGGGGCCCAGCCCGGGGGCGGGGGTGCGCTTGCCTTTGCTTGATGGACTGTGCTGATCGGATTAAAGCACAGTGCTCCTCGCAGCGCCCGGGCCGGGACCTCGCACACACGGCCCGTACGGCCCGTCGGCCTGACATACCTACCGACCGACCTAGTCATCCCCGCCCCCCAAGGGAAGGGAGCCAATCGAGTGGTCGAAGTACGTCGTGGTGCTCGGGCAGGGGCTGGGCGACTGCTAATGGGAGTGGGAGCCGAGCCCTTTGGGACTTTGGCATGCGCGTCACATTTCCCACACTCACCCACACCCAGTGCAGCCGACACAGCCTGCGCTCGCAATTACAAGCAAACACTTGTTTCTATTATCGACGTGTGTCCGATAAGCCTGTGCGAGAACGTTTGTTGGGGGGCATTGCAAAGGCGTTACCCGGACAAATCGTCTCCGATGTCGCAGAGGGACAACGCACATAAACGAAAAAAAAAAAAAAAACACGCTGCGGGCGAGCGGACACGGTGGATGGAACCACCCCAATCGGTCAATATGTTATTGAGCCCTTCGTGTGTGGCTGCCATGGGGGTTCAATCTGGTGCGAGCCTTTTTCCAAATAACAATAAAAAGGGGCAAGGACAATAAGGGCAATCTTTGATAGGATTGCTATAATTTGTATATTGGCGATAGGGTAGGGCGAGGAAGCGTTGCCATGCAGGCTGCACCGGGAAAAGCGGGAGCAGCAGAGCGCCCGAGGTAAAATTCCCATTGTGATTCCGATGTGATGGAATCTCCCGTGGACAGCCATAGGCAGCCCCATGAGATGCCTTTAGGGAGGCAAACCCATGAAATTGTGTGGAACGTATGGGAACCCACCACCACGGGAGCAAAAGACTTGTTGCATCCCGTCCGTAGCGCCGGGCACCCAAGGCACAAGCGCCCCGAAGTGCATCGGGCCACGTGACGTTATCGCATTCGAATCGCCACCACAACCACTACACGCCACTCGTCACCGCCTCACCCCACCCCACCGCACCGCGCCCCAAGCGGGGGCAATAGCAGCGACAGGACAGCACCCCGAGCAGGACCCCGCGCGGCACAGCAGGGCCGGCTAAAAATACTCCCGCCCCTTTCCCTTCGAGTGGGGCGCAAGGGGGCGGGGCGGGGCGGGGCGAGAACCGTGTGCGGCGCCCGTGGTCTGGTCGGCTCTGCGGTGTGGCTCGGCGCGCGGTGTTCGGCGCACTACATAGGGGACGGCAGCAGTGGTTGGAACGGGCGTGGCACACAGGAACAGCATCCGCTATCAGCGACGCGGACAAACCGACAACAAAAACGTCCGCACCCCCGGCGGCGGAGGTTCAAAGTCACTTTGTGGTGGTCCGAGAGCAAGGCTTTGTTTCGTTCGCGTGCAGACCATATAGCATCTCTACACTCACACTCTCGAGTTATTTTGTATTACTTGTTTTTTTAGAATTTTTGGAGGTCACTTCTTATTCTTTTCTCTCCACCGTAGGTGCGTTGCACCTTTTCGAAACACCCTTGACCTTGGGGGCACTCTCCTGCCCTCAATGACTTATTCCCATTTTTCGCTCCGTCACTTTGGCCCAGCCGGGCGGGGCGCGGAGCTTTGGGCGCCGCAGCACGGGCCAAGCCGAACGTCGTGCTGTGCGTCGCGTGAAACTTGGCAGCATCGAGTTCCTTGATTATGTGGGTCGGCAAACACGATATGTGGCCGCGGGGCGGGGCCTGGCCAGGGCGTGCTGGCGGCTCTGGTGCGGGGCTGGGGACTCGCGGAAAGTGAGAGTCCGAGGCGTCGTGCGCAAGCAGCGCGAGCACGTTTGGTGCTGCTGCGGCTAGTTCCCAACAATTAGCAAGCATTCTGCCGCAGACACGCAAAACGCACGCACATGTTTATGCAAACAGGAGCAGCCCGGGCAAAGGCAAAAGTATTGGGAAGAGCACTTTTTAAGTTCCTTAATACGAAGAGCAATTATCATATTATGAGGAATTGTGTTTGTAACGTACGAACGATCTGGAATACCGCAATATTACGAACGGATTTCCTTCGTATTAGAAAGAGCTCCGCGTTCATACCATAACTGCATGCACTTCGTATTATCAACGAAGACGAACCCGTCGTAATATAAATGACTTGTTTGTATTACGAAGGTACCAAATCCTACGTGTAAGTTACAAAGATCAGCTCTTCATAAGAAATTTACAGTGTGGGACTAAAACCGAAAGAGATTGGTGCGTGAGCAGCGGCGCACGCGCTGCCTTCAGTCAGAGCCAGATGGGCCTGAAAGTCAATTTGAGAGGGGCTTACGTGTCTTCGCTTGAACGCTGCTCACATCGTCATTATTATCAGCAGATGGGGTAATCTGAATTGAGCTGCCTCCAACTTGTTTAACACACGCGCACGCATGCAAACGAGCGGGCGAATGTCAGCCGGTGCCAGACCCACTCAAAGTTCGTTATCGGCTTGGCAAACCAATTAAAGCTGACTCGTTACAGATTGCTGTTGATCATCCATCTAAAAGTTGGCAGGTGGACGAAAAGAGGGGGGGGGGGCAAGAGATAGAAATGTATTTCTTACCCATAACCCAAGTTAGAGCTGTTTTCCTGTTTTTCTTTTTCTTGTTTTGGCAATAAGCATCGCGAAACCATTATGAGTGACAGCACAATCGCCCGCAACTTCACGATTCTTGTCAAACTGTGTTTCTTAAAAGGTGCCCATTAAAAGTTGACAAGACCGCCGCATTTTACCAATGCAAGCGACAGTTCGTTAAATTGTTAATCACCTTGACGAGTCGCGCACACCACTCAATAAGTCAGGGTAAAGTAATATTAAGTCGGGAACTTATGACAGCTGTGCACTCAACACTGAGAAAACGCTGCGCCGTTGCAAGGCGAGAGTCCACTGTACCCCCGGTCTAATATCAAGGGGTTGACAGCCACGATTTAGAATGGTAGTCTCGAAATAGACAAGGTGGGCCGGCACCGAGCACCGAGCCCGTCTCAGCTGAGGCTGACGCGTGCATCACCCCTTGGCACCACAAAGGACATCCGCACTCGCATCTCGGCGAGCGTTCCAACGCAATCTACTGGCTGGGAGTCCCTTCGAAAGGGCAAACGGCTGTGTGGGGCGCGCGGGCGGCGGGAGCGGGCTCCAGGCGGCTGGCCTAGTATCTCGGTGACCGGGCCGGGGGCGGCTGGCCCCGTGCCCTGGCCGCCCCCGGCGCGGCTCCATGTGGTGGAATCATCTTGGAGCTCAGCCACACCTCGGAGCGAAGCCCAAGGGGAAGAACGAGGCAGACGTGAGTCGGGAGGAGGGAGGAGGGGTAAAGGGAAAGGGGCGCAGGCTGGGCCAAAAGGGGAAAGGTTGGCCATCTGGCAGCGCAAGAGGCCGAGATACATCAGGTACGCCATGGAAGCTCACATGAATGCGGTCAGTACTCGGATTAGTGCTTTAATTCATGTGGAACATTTGCATTTTCTACGAAGACGTCTGGGCAGCCTTGCCTGTGTACCCCTTACACAAGGAGCTAACCTCACGGGATGCGGTGTCGTTTGGATTGCAGAATCCAGCGACCCGTAGCATTCATATTGCTTCCCTCTGGCCCACGCCCACCCCTCTTGCCTAAACAACAGTCATAAAATGTCCCCTTTTTTCCTGGTCAGAGTCAGAACGTGTGCTGCGGAGTATCGGGCTCACACAAACCTAAACGAAACACCATACCTAACCGTCCCACAACACACACACACACACACACACAGTTGAGGATGGGAAGAGGGGGGGGGGGCAGCAGTATATAAACCCACAGGAAGCCTCCATTGGGTGGAGGCCGCTCTTGATCCGCGTGCCCGCAGTGCTATGCGTGCTATGCACAATGCGAATCAAACAGGAAAGCTGCTGCCCTCGCACGCCATCCAAGTGCGGGAGGCGGTGAGCCAGGCGAGGCCGCGCAACATCTCTGCTCGAATAAGGAAGCAGCGGGAGAGACGAGGAGAGCCGAGGAGAGCCCTGCGGAGCCCCAGCGTAGCGTCTGCCCTCTGCCCGACACTCGGCAGCGCGCTGAATCAAGGTACGTGATATCTGCTCGGCCGGCTCTATGCCCCGCCGCCCACCCCGCACCAGCCCGCACCACCTCGCTGACCTACTTGGTTGGGGCGCCAAGCACACTGTCTGACGAGGACCCCCGCCGCTATCGCACTCAAAAGCTCTGAAATTGTTTATTCCTCGCAAGCCTTATTGAGCTATGCAAACAAGAATGGGGAATGAGGTCCGTGAGCCTTTTATAACGAAGTGTGACTTATTTGCGTCCATCGAAGACTTTCTTTTAAACACGAAAACAAATGGTGAGCAGAATGCGCGCGGGCTGTTGGAGAAACGTACTGCTCGAACGGGGAATCGGGCGGAAACCTCTGAGGGGGGCACTGAGCGCTTAAGGCCGCGCTAAGGCTCTCTCCGACCACAGTGGTGCGTTTGTTCGCGCGAAAATGGCCCGGAGGATTGGGAGGGAAGCGGGATGAGGGGGGAAGGGGCATTTGTGGGGAGGGTGGTGGCACTGGGGCGGCGCGCCGCGGCGGGGACTGGCACTTTGTGCTGCAGAGATTGCAGAGAGGTGAGGGGGAGGTGAGGGTTGCGGTGGGGCGTCAGAGCTGCGGTCGGCCCCGGGGCTGATGTGCAGGCAGTCTGTGTGCAGCTCGGGTCCGGCTAGCTTGGATAAGCGCCAATTAAGGCAATAAAACATTTGCCCACTCCAGGGACAAACACTTTGCACAGATTGCAATTAACGATGATAATAATTTGCTAAAAATGTTGTGAAATG
>NW_026267236.1:997214-1003396 GCF_000697945.3 Frankliniella occidentalis
AGAGGAGGGTGGTTGCGCTCTGGTTGTGCCACAGTGACTGGCCTCACCGCTCGTTCCGCCTTATTCAATTATTCCAGAGTCGTGCGTCTCTCCAGCCGCACGGCACAGCGGAGACGAGGCACCCGCTCCAGCTTCCTCAGGAGGGGTGCTTCACTCCCTTCAACGTAAGGTATCAAAATCGGTTTCCAAACAGCCGGTATCTGGCTGGTATCTAGAAGCATCATCACTGGCAGGCCATAAACAACACGAGCACCCAGTGCATTGTGTACTCGGGGTGGACCGGGTGCGCGAGTAGGTGCAAAGCGGCAGGGAAGGGTTTACGAGCCCCGAGCCCAACCCCCGGGGGCGCTCGACGGGGACATAAGAATGTACTTCGCGTCATCGGGCACGGTGGGGCAGGGGTGGAGAGGCGGAGACCCGCTGGGACGAGAGCCACTAGCGGCGGGGGGCAGTGGGCCGCGCAGTGGGGGCCGGCCCGCCTTGCCTCGGACAACCCCCGGGGCGGGGGCGGCCACAAACAGCGTCATCGGAGGCTCCATGAGCGTCGGCGCCGTAAAAATAGAAACGCACGCAGCGACCACACGGACCACGGCCTAGGCTCGTGTGGATAGCTGGGGGTGGTGGCTTGGGGCGCGACGGGGAGAGGGGGACGTCCAAGTGCGGGCGGGCGAGTCATGCAACGCAATGTAACGCTTCACAATGAGCGGGACTCAAAACTCTGCAACAATGTCGCGGGGTTTCATCGCCTTGTTCCGGTCGGGAGAAGAGGAGCCCCGCCCGACGGCGTTATACTGCTGGGGCACACTGCACACTATAAGAAAAGCTCACGGTATGTATTTCACCGTAAGCTACACTGACACCTGCAGCACTGCTGCTTTCGGTGAAATTATACCCTAATGTTGAAGTGATAAGGATAAGCTCTCGTATGTTGCTGTATATGTTTTGGGTATCAGCGCCGCCAGGGTTGGTTAGGTATGTGCGCCAGGCGCGTCGCAGCGCAAAGCGCAACAGTGCTTCGCGGTGCTTCGTGATATGTCGTGAAGCATGTTACGCGAGACGTGGCCTGGTGTTCTTTGAAGTAACGTTAACATTACGAGCGGTGTACAACCCCGACAAGGAGGAACCATTTCAAGTGTAAATCTCCAATTTAGTTCAACTTTCGAAATCAAAAGGTAATTTATAAGTCGTTATTAATGATGTATAACTTTCGACAAAACTGAGTTATTGGGTAGCAAATATACTAAACCGCAAAGTAGCGGCCAAGTCAATTTGCAAGCGTATATTTGCCGTAAAACGATAGAAGGTGTTAAGTTTATTATCAATAATGATGACCCCTTTTTTATCAGTCATTGCCGTTCGGGGCAGAAGAATTTTCGTTTGTCAGCATGAGAAGTGACCTTGACGTCCCTATGGTATTTTGGGTACTCCCAATTAGACAATCAGACACGTCGGATCAGACGGACCACAGATTAATAAAAAGTGATAAAGATTCCCTTTGTTTCGCTTTACGGAACGGCACCAAAAATTCGGTCGGGTCGGCGTCTGTTTACTCACAGAGGAGCAACCAGCGGGCCGAGGTCGGGGGGATAATGATTCCGTTGAAAAGCGGAAAGCTGCACAGAATACGCTCCTGGCTCTGCACTGTTCTGCACTTGCTTACCAACTTCTGGACGCTCTTGGCCTCGGCTGGGCCGGGCCGGGCGCCCCGGGGCTGGGGGCAGCAGGAATGAGAAACGACAAAGTTATGAAAAGCACCGCGGAGCGCGCCTCGCGCTGAACGTGACGCCGGCCGCCGGCGCGTTCTCTTTGGCGCGAGGACGGCAGCCGGGGCGCTCCCAACTCATTTATGTGGAAAAAAAAAAATTAAAACACAAGAGACTCGCGAACAGAAGTCCCCCGCGTGTCACGTGAAGAGCGGGCGGAGCAGGCAGAGCAGGCGCACACTGCGACTGGTGTGGGTCCAGCTCCACGTTTTTAATTGGGAGGTGGCATCAAAGGAGAGGTAAAAAATCATTTAGAGAGAGAAAGAAAAGAGCGAGAGAGGGAGGGAGAGGGGGAGAGGGAGAGAGAGAGGGAGAGAGAGAGGGAGAGAGAGAGAGGGAGAGAGAGAGAGAGAGAGAGAGAGAGAGAGAGAGAGAGGGAGGGAGAGGGAGAGGGGGGGGGGAGGGAGAGGGGGAGAGGGAGAGCGAGAGGGAGCGAGGGAGAGCCGAGAGGGAGAGAGAGTGGGAGAGAGAGAGGGGGGGGGGATGCCTTTTCTTGTGTGATGTGTTTAAAACTGGACGGAGTTCGGAGTTCTCTCGCGCCATGCGTGTCCCTCGGGGCCTTACTTAGGGCGCCCTCACGTCAGGGCTCAGGACCTGCTGCTGCTGCTGGCGGCTCGGCTCTTGAGCGGTGTTTTATTTGGGTGCGCGCGAACCGCGCCTACACCACGTCAGGCCACCCCTTGTATGGAATGTGCCTATGACCTCTTTGTCCGCCCCCTCACCTCCAGGGGCCTCCCTCAACCATCCCTCTATATCTACTACCTCTCTCTGCTCCCTTGCTCCCTCGCTCGCTCGCTCTCGCTCGCTCTCTCTCTCTCTCTCTCTCTCTCTCCACCCGCCCCTTTACCTCGTCCCAAATTCCATCGCTCCGTTGCCTTGTGTGCCCCTCACACTTCAGGGAGCCCCCGCCCTCCACTCAAAGGGGTGTGGTGACAGTGCGCGCCCCTGTAGGTGTGTGTGAGTGAGTGTGTGTATGTCAGTGTGTGTGAGTGTGTGTGTGTGTTTTGAGTAAGTGTGGAGGAGAGGGGTGAGGGTGTTGATGTGCGGGAAGAGTGAGTTTGGCGGTGGTGCGGGAGACAACACAGTCATTGCTCCACATCGACGCGCCACACAGAAACGTCGAAAAGCCGCTCCGACAACCCCACAAACTCTCCAGGAATGTGTCAAATAAGTCGGGTGAAAGGCGTGTTGTCTGGGTCGGACGACGGACGACGTCTTTGTCAAACGCGGAGTCTGAAGAGCCATCACCAATGGACAAAAATGTGCTAAAATTCACGAAAATTAAGTTGACCCACATTTGTGCGTGATCCGTTGCAGCTGAGAAATTATAAACTAATGATTGGCCTCGCTCACTTTCTCGCTGTCTTACACTACGACAATATATTAAATTTTGTGCATTAACTGTAAATGTAAACTTGTTAGTTTACCTGAATAAAATTAACCACATGTGTGTCCAATTTCGTGCATAAATCCGTACGAACGAATCACTACATTCGACATGTACGAAAAAGTAAATTCCCATTCAATGTGTTGTGTAGTTTTCCAATCGCATACTGGCGAGCCGGGCGGCCTGCCTCTATGGGCTTGGGTGGGCTTGCGTAAAGTCCCTAACCTCGGGGATAAGAACCTCCGTCACTCGCCATTACGAACCTGTCAATATCAGCCTTTCCAAGCTCCCATGGCGCCTGATGGGTAGGCAACATCGTGCCTGAAGTGCATGCGTGTGTTGCAGGGTGGCCTATCCCGAGTCTGGCAGGCGCCGAGCTCCTGTAATTTGCCGAATAAATCTGAGAATCTAACGCACTGTTTACTTTCTCGGACGATCGCCTGAAGTGTGGATGTTCTAAGCCTTCCTCTTTGGTCGAGATGGGGCCAATCCCGAAACTCGACCGAGAGGTTGAGGTTCGAATGTACTTGATGGCAGACTCACGCTGCGCACTTTCGTAGCTATGCTGTGCCGCATGCACTCGTGAGGGTGTCTTGCCTACTCGCCATAATGAGCCGTGGGCAGCGAGGATAAGCAAGATTGGCCCGCCCGCTGCTGGCACCCTTGTATGCGGTACAACATAACTACAAAAGTCAGCGGCGTGAGTCAGCCACCTACTCACTAAATGGACTTATATATTTTATTTGTACAAACTTGAGCAATCAAATTTTTTTGCACAAATTTCTGCATTAATTTGAAAACTTTTGTGCATTATTAAATTGTAGGAAATCATGAACTTTGTCTTAGAAATTTGTGCGAAACGAAAACGTGGGTTTGTCTTAGTGGGAACATTTGCACAAAAACATACAAATACATTTCGTGTGAAGTACAACTCCTCCAAGCTTCAACTGAGGCACTATTTCTAGGGCTTGCGGATGTCGACTCGACTTTTTTTTTTTCCTAGATTTACTACCTCGACGAAAAGAGCGAATTAGAATACCACAACCCCTGCATAAATACGGAAGCATGCATTCCAGTGGGTAGTGCGAGACCATGTATTTCTGCGATGGCATAAGATGGCATTGGTAGACAACATTCTTCCGACCTTGCCTCGCTTCGCCGCGCTCGCACTGGTTCGTGTGCCCTGTGCCCTGTTGTTGCAGGTCACCCCCCCCCCTTTACCCCATAGCACCGCTACGCAGCGCCTCTTCCGCCTCATCTATCTTTTAGTCGGTCACGTCTGGCAATGTGAATCCCATAATCCAAATTTGAAAGCGGCCCCGGGCACATGGCTTCACAAGCTGGCAGGGCGGCGCCGGGCGTCCAGACAGCCGAGATTAATCCCCCAGCCATTGCAATTTTCTAATTGCACACCCTTCTCTCCCTCCTCAGCCCCCCCCCCTCCCGCCCCCCACCACCTCTTACTCCGGTCCGCACATCTCTGCGTAGTATACAACGGGATAAAGCCCAGGCAGGCGCGGCCCCGGTCCAGTTCTTTGCAGCTGGTGCGCGGCCACGCAATCCCCTCGGCGACGGTTCCAATAATCGCCCCGATTTGGCTGTCCTGACCAGACGAGACGGCCGACTCCTTTTATTCACTTTTTTTTCAGACGAGCACGGACCGGCAAGGCCGAAGTGGAGAGTGAGTGGACGTGGACATGGGGCAAGGGTGTGGTTTTCACCCCCCCCCCCCCCCCTAAAGCACACTACGGTCAGACTGTGCACTAGACACGCAAGTGTGCGAATGTCGCGCACTTGCAGGTGCGTGAATGCCCATAGTCGCACACTTAGCGGAAAACGTGCGAGCTTTCCAATGTTATTCTCTCACTTGTGCCTCCATATGAACGAATGACGTTCACACCACACACCAACAAGAGTTTGGTGCGCGACATTCACACACCTGGCAGGTAAATTGCCGGTACCATCATTGGGGGCGCTTGTGAGCATACGAGGGCCTCCACCACTTCGCCGCCCACCCGTTCCGCCGCGCCGTGGCGGCTGCGTCTGTTCGTCAACCGGCGAGACAATGGAGCTGTCAAAGCAAAGGGGTAGCCTGGTGCCCGCGCGTCGGTGGCCAACCCGTCACACCGAGTCGCCATCATGCCTTGTCAACACGGTTTCGGTTTCCCAAACTGGCTCAACTCCGAGCCAGGCGGTGCTGGCTCTTGGACGTTCGTTATATCGGTACTGTACACTCTCGGACCTATACTGATTTTCTTAGTATGTATTTACGTGTTATACTGAATGACTAAGTTTGTTAGTTACTCTACATTTTGTTGGCAAGTAACTTTCCGGTTCTAACTTCAACTCTTTATAATTCAAGATGTCAATCAGTGTGTTTCCCCTGTGAAACTCCTTCGGTTTCCTTTGAAACCCGTGACCTTTTCTTAAAAATGAGAAATCAGGGCAGCAGTGAAACGATTTAGCACCATCACACAATTACCCAAATCCACAAGCGCGCCTAACAAGTTGAGCGCAACGGGAGAGTGGGGAGAAAGCGGACCCCAAAGAAATACAATCAGCAAAGCACTGCACTCGGCACGCGTCAAATCATCATTTCAAGGTTTTGAACAGCGAGGTGATGAAAGGCGATTGAGCGCGCAGGCGTGTCGGCGTGGTGACGGCGGTGACCTGCCGCCAAAGTGGCACCGTCAAAGACGCCACGCCAAATCAAAGCAGCTTAACGGTGGGCTGTAAACGATGTGCTCGTCGAGTCGCCGAGGCTGTTCGCGCGGGGCTCCCCCTCTCCGTCTCTTACTCCCCCCCCCTCCCCTTTTCTTCTGACCCTTTCCTCCGAGGGGTGCCCAACCGATACCCAACTCGGACGATCGTGTCTAAACAAAATTGGTAATCTGTCGACATTTCTTGTTAACTTCTCTGTAATCCTTCGCGAAAACCGTATAATTCGATGTTACTCTGAAAGGAAATAGCAGGCTGCTAATCACCAGCATTAATCTTTAGTATAATACATGGTAGTGAGGTAATCATCAAGT
>NW_026267236.1:1003446-1024134 GCF_000697945.3 Frankliniella occidentalis
TCCCCCCACCAATCCCCTAGCCCCACGACAAGAGTCGCATGGTTCAAGGAATGAATTATTCGGAAGACGGAAGGAAAGAAGAACTGTGTTCGGCGGTAGTTCTCCTGAAACCGGACAGTCGCGAGGCCAGCCCGGTGTGCCCCACCCCTCAACCCCGGTTGCCTCCTCACCCCATCCCCGCCCCCCAACCACCTCACCAGGCCAGGAGGGGTCTACTAATGATGTTCCTGTCGGGGTCTAGCCAGGTCGAACTCAAAGCTAAGCGAACCCAGAGTGACGTCACAGTGACAGTCGACTGCACCGTGCGTAGCGGAGATGGGGGCAGTGGGGGGTGCAGACGGAGCCTCTTGAAGCCTGACTCCCCGACTCGGTGGAGTTCGAAACACACATACAAACAGCGTGAAAAACGTCCTCGTAATATGTCAACGTTTCTTTGTAATTTTTGTTTACAAAATATGTTGTAAATCTATGCCGGCCCACATTTTGCTTGTCGAACAATCCCAAGTCGATACAAAGTGCTTGTAAATTCCTCATTTCAAAGTGTAATTTTACGACACACATCTTGGAAATTTTTCCAGCATACCTTCGACTATTGTTAAACGAACCCGTTAGGGTCGTTTCTACCAGAGAGCGCGGCGCTTTCTTTCACAATGCAGCCGCTTTTCACTTTGCACCGGTAAAACTCCGGTCCCTCCATGGTCTGAAGCCGTCGGTCGCCACTCACCTTTGGACGTGGCGCTGAAGGAGCGCAGCCGATACGAGTCCTCGTCCTCGTCGGGCCCCCGGGCGTGGCCCAGGTCGGGGACGTCGAGGAAGGCGGTGGACTTGCGGTGCTGGTGGTGGTCCCGGTGCACGGTGCCCGTGTGCGCGTGGTGCATGGAGGAGGCGCGCCGGCCCCCCGCCGGCCGCCTGCGCACGCCCGCGGGCGAGCTCTCGGGGGTGTTGGAGCCGGAGGCGCCCGTCACGCCGATGCGCGGCGCGTCCAGGCTGTCACCGTGGTGGTTGAGGCGCGGCTCCGAGTTGCCAGAGCGCATGCTGGTGTTGCTGCTGAAAGCACACAGCACAAGCACACATGAGCTAATCACACTGAAATCCGTTTTGCGATACTTTTGCGATAACAGGTGATTTGCGATTCCTTTATGCTAAAGGGCATGATACGTAACATTTTTATCGCTAACTGAATTGCGGAAAAATTATGCAATAAATTTTCATCGCAAAAATGTGTGATAAATACCGCCAAAGTATTACTGTATAACAGAAACTTGAAATAAAAAGTTAACCGGCCTGGGCCGTGCGGCCTCCCCCGACCGAGAGGCAGCGACCCTGCGGGTCTCTGGGTAGAGGGTGCCCAGTCACGGCCGCCACGCCTCGTCACTGCCGGCCGGAATGGCTCCGCAACGACAGCTCCCGCATCGTCCAGTGACAAAGACGGATAGCTGCTTGCCTTGCAATCCTAAATGCCGTCTTACTCACTATAATAGGCGAGGCAAGGTAGCGTAAGAGGGAACCTCCAGAATGAAATGACCATAAGCTCACACTCCGAAATATGCGGTCGGACGTCCCTTTCTGGTGGGCTGTGGTTATGCCGGTCGGTGTGGCTCTACGGCGTCTGGGACTGGGAGAGCCCTTATCGAGCTTCGGGCTCAAAGCCTACGCGGGAATTCCCAAGGCGGCTGCTGTAAACTCCAATACTCCACTCTGCCTCGTAAACTGAGAAGGACTCTCACCGACACAGCATATGGGTCCGGCATAAACATTCGGACTTTCCAAACATTTCCCCGTTAGTTTTGACAGTTTACTGTGGTGGCGCTGCAGCACATGTGCGGTGGTGGCGCCGACCTCTACGTCCTTAAAGGAAAAAGAACTGGGATTTTACGGAGAAACAGTTGAGATCCGAAACGGGCGGCAACCGGCTACCTCCACCTCCACCGCTCCCCTCTCGCTCTCCGCGCCTGCACGCCAGTGCGTAGGCAACCCATCGAGCTGCCGCGCATTCTCCCGGACACCCGGTAAGTAAATGACTTTGCGGTCCTCGAGCGTTTTTCTTGCGCCAAACACGCATTATTTTCGGTGTGTTCTCCTACAACGCTGCTCAAAGTGGGAACTGGAATATGTAATATGCGATTCTACTACTGGAGACGAAAATACGAGAATCACTTGTATCAAGTTTCGTGAAAGGAAACTATAGTGCAGCAGCCGGCGAGGTTTCCCAGAATGGTTCGTAGAGGGGCGTGCGCTGTTTGGAATAATCATTGGCACCATCATCGTTCTAAGACAAAGTTTTAAGGAGTTTGTGGAGTTGTGGCGGCAACGAGCAGCAGAATGGAACAGGGGAAGTCAGCCAATATGAAGGCGGGGTGGATAGCGCTCCGCCCCACCCCGCCACCTGCAGACTGCAGAGGGAGATGCCGACAACATCTGGGCGTCTTGTAGAAAATGAAATTGGAGAGGGATTCTATACCAAGTCACTCCATTCATCTGAACTTTCAACAAAATCATTGTTTCGATGATGGCAAAAGAAAATAATTAAAACGATGCGGTCATCGTGAAAAAGAAAGGATTTAGAGCTGCAGCCAGCTCTGTATAATTAGCCCAGTAGACCAGCCTGCCTATCACAAGTTGACTGAATAATTCTAGCCACCCACGTTTTCTCATGGTACAGCGTACGTCGAATGAACACAAAATCGTAGAAAGTTAGGGTATGCGATCAGAAAATAAAGGAGAAAAAAGGAACAGTTTCCTTTAAAAAACGAAGATAAAAACGAAATCTTACACCGTTTCGATTAAGGCGCGGTATAAGTGAGCTGCTTTGTGCCACTCACAAAACCCCTCTGTAAGTACGCACCCCACAGTACACCGTCCCCGGATGATGTCTGGGCCGAGTCTTGCCTTGCGTATGAGGAAAAGCTAGCGCAAGTCGAGTTACCCTGACCTGCAGTGACACTGACATTTGGGCCAGCGGAAAAGAAAGGGGTGGGGGGACGGGGGTTAGAGGGTGGGGATGGGATGATAAAAAGCTACACTAAAGGTGAGCGGCCGACCGAACACGTGAGTAACCTGTTGAGAGCGCGCTGATTACGAGCCGCGCCCTCCCACGTCCCTGCACCCCCCCCCCCTCTTTCATGACCTGTAAATCAGCAATAGGGGTCATCGCCACACTAAATCGGCTTTCCGAGTATGAGGAAGCTGCCGGATGAGAGGAACAAGAAGAAGGTAGCCCTGGGGAGGTGGCGTGGCGTGAGCCACAGTCCAGCAGAGGTTAGGATGCGTTTTGTTTAGTTTTCAAAAACAGTTTAGAACGGGCCCTATGCATCTAGAACCTTGGTACCACCTTTAATCAAGGTTTATTACGACAGGTATTGAGTCATTTCAAATAGTACCAATACCAATGCAATATGTATGTACACTAACGTGAACAACGACACCGGGGTAGTGTAGAAAATTGTGTAAACTTACTTTTACGAAGCCTAACGATACAAAACCACTCTTTGACACAAGAATGCTACGACGATGGTATCTGGGCCCCGTTTTTCTTTACAAATCCTACAAAACTTTTGTTTATGATCACGCAGCCACTCGCGACCGAACACAGCATGGTCGCCGGCGTTCTTCTGTGTTGTTTAGGGACCGCGACGCTTCGCTACGCCACGCCACCTCCTCAGGGCTACCTTCTTCTTGTTCCTCGAGTAGAAGATTTCTCATTCAAAAGATATCGTTTGGCCCCGTTTCACTTCGCGACGGACGGTGGGTGCGTCCAGCTTGTTGTGTTTTCGACGGTACTCACTGGTGGTGCTCCTGGGCGGGCCTGGGCCGGACGCTCTTGTTGGCGCCCGACATGCGGGCGCTGTGCGAGCGCGTGGCCGGCCGCCGCCCCGTCCTCCGGTTGCTCGACGGCGTCCCGGAATCGGGCGGCGTGGACGCGGCCGTGACCATGGCCTCCATGGAGGAGAAGCTGGGCGCGCAGATGGAGGCGGAGCGTCCTTTGCGCTGCGCGGAGCGGAACATGTCGTCCGCCGTCATGTCCATGTCCGCGCGCTGCGCGTGTCGCTCCGCGTGTCGGCCGGAGCCTCGGCCGGAGCGGACCGGCGCGCCGACTGGCGACGTGTTGCGACGAGCGACGAGCGGCGGGGCTGGGCGAGGCGAGGCGACAGCAAGGCGAAACACCACCCCCGACCCCGACGGCTGTGCGGCCACGACTGTGGGACTGGGGGGTCCCGCCCCGCCTGTCGGCCGCGCGCCTGCCTCGGGCCGCCGCGCTACGCTACGGCCGCTACCCCGGCAGCGCCACTCCGCCACACCGCCGCACCCCGCCTGTGTTGTCTCTGCTACGTTTCGCTACCCCCTGCTGCCACTTTGCGGGCCGCGGGCGGAGGCGGCGGCGCGGGCTCGGCTCGGCTGCGGGAGCGGAGCTGTCACCACCGCTGCAGTTAAAGCCGAGGGGAAGGCTGCGAGCGAACGCTACGTGTGAGAGCATGCATGGAGACGTGTGTGTATATGCGAGGGTGGGCGCGGAGGCGTTGGCGCGAACTGACCTTGTCTGTTACGGCAATGTTTAAAGAAGGAATGCGACTTTGCCCGAGCACTCGCTTCTTCTCTTCGCGGGCGTGCACCAGTTCCCGCCGGAGAGAGAGGGAGAGAGGGGGAGAAAGAGAGACAGAGACAGACTGGCTTTCAGCCGCATCGAGTTGGCAACCCTGTCCCTTTTGGACCGGTGCCATTCGGTCCGATCTCAGTACAACACGTCTGTTTACAGGGGCCGGGCCCGGTCGCTCGGACTCGCCCACCGCACACTTTACCAATTGGTTCGTTTACATGAACAGTCCGTCCTGAACGCGGCTGCGTCTCCTCTGCGGCGTGAGGTGTGATGGTGATGTCACGGGTCGGGTCGCGGGGGGGACGGTCCAACAGCTGGCGCCGCCGCAGGCTGGCGTCCTGCACAGGCACGCCCTGTCTGAGCGGGCTGAGCCGCTAAAGAGGGATTTCGGCGCCGGCCAAAAAAATTAATAAGTAGAAACACATGTGTCTGGTTTGGCCACAAAGGTGGGTGATGGGAGGTAGGGATGCGGCGAGCTGCCGAAAGTTGTGTACCGCTGATTGGGTTCGTGATTTTCAACCAACTAACAGTTCAATAAACTAGCAGCAAAAATGTGTGTGTTTCATACAAATACTTTTATTAAATTTAAAACTGCTGTATGAGCATACACAGCCGATTTCGTTTACATTGTTCTCGAAATAAGTATAAGGAACCAAAAACTGTGAGCCTAGGGGTAGGGAGAATGCAAATGTTTATTTTACTTGTAGTTTTAAAACTTACCCCTGTTACATTTTCAATTAGAAGTAATAATTAACTAGACAAAGGGGAGTCTGCCACAAAACGGAACGATGTAGATTGACAGATCTATTCCAGCCTCGTAACTTATCTTCAAATGCAGCGACTAGCATCAGGTTACAACTGTAAGTTATAACAAAGAGACTATCAAACTAAAGTACACTACAAACATAAATACGCTTCTTACATTTTCTACGAAAAAAAAACATCCATTGAACAAGCGAAAACATGGAATCTTTGGACAGTGGTTATTAAGTATTTACATACTGAAAATTACTTCTGTCTTTCATCACGTATATCTTGTCTTAACTGGCGTATGACACGCATTAATAGTTTCTAGACGTCAAATCCACCAGATTACAGAAGGTGACGTTTTACAGCAAAGTATACAGTAAACCTTCTTTTAGGTCCTTTATGGTTCGATGGATGGGAACAATTTGTGCGACAGGCCTGAGCCTGAAGTAGTTAAAAAGCATAGTTAGACCGCCCACCTCTCAGAGGTCAGCCGGATCCGTACCCGACCCGGCCAAATCGAAATCACTTTCTTCGAAAAGAATTAAACTAGAATTACGTTGGTCCCAAGTTACTCCCTTCCTTGGTATATAGGGGGTGGTCCAGAAAGTACGTCCGTTTTTCTCAGATTCATATGGCAAGTTACGGGAGCTCGTCGCCTGCGAAGCTCGGGGTAGGCCACCCCGCAGTACACGCGTGCCCTCCTGCAGGCAAGATGTTGCCTACCAATAAGGCGCTATGGCTATAAGAGCTGGCTTGGGCCTAACTTGGCTGGTTTTTATCGGTGAATGGCGGGCGTACTTTCTGGATAATCCCTAGACCCGCATACCATGGTTTTTACCCACTTCTTCCATACACATATCAATTACAATTTTGTTTTCAGTCACAATACCATTTAGGAAATACTAACCAGCACAACCATTTATCAATCGTTTACAGACTAGACAGGAAAACTGCTTGAACGATCTTTTCTGGTAAACACGCGTGAATGCGATTGTTTCGGACGTATTTTAACTTTATCATAAACTTAAGCTAAATTTGCCCGTCCACATGGGTAATGTTGTACCCTGGAGTGATGAGGTAGTTGTTTCTCTTCTGCAGGCACGCCAAACTTGCTCCGCGTCGAGTCTTGAAAGGGGTCACCAGTCACCACGAGAGGACAATCATCACAAATTCAAAAGAACTAAATTATTAAAATTGATTCTATCAGTTCGCAGGACGGGCAGCGCTGTGGCGCTGCCTAGTCCAGGGAGAGCACCGACTCTTTGCTCGTTCGCGGCGCGCTGCTGTTGGACAGCAGGCGGGGGCCGCCCAAATAGCTAATCGGATTGGCGAAAGTCCGCACGTTATCCGCGAGGTACACAGGCATGGGCGGCGCGGCCTTCTGCGGCCCGGGCCCGGGTGGGCCGCCGCGCGAGGGGAAGGCCTGCACAGGCCGCTTGGTGAGCGGGCCCACGGCGCCCGCGGCGGCGGGGCTCGAGGCCTCGTCGTCCTCTTCCTCCTCCTGGCTCTGAGCTGGCTCTGCAAGAAGAAGCGGTAATGGTGTGGCCCCGAACAGACACTTCTCCCGAAAGAGCTGGAAATTGCGAATCGCTGCGAGAGGCGAGGGGTTTGCGTATTTACCTGACACTTCTTCAGAGTCGTGATCGTCCTCGTGAATCGGTGGAAACTTGTTCCTTGAGTCGAGTCCCCCCGGCACCCCGTTGCCCTGTGCACACACAGCGAAGGGTAAAAAGTGACCTGAGCAGAGGGAAGGTCAAACACTACACGGACACGCACACACTCACACGCACCGGATAACAGCTGAAATCACTTTGTGTGTGTGGATGCAGCGTTAAAAGCAAATGCGATGCATGCAGATGAAAATCGGCAGCCTACTAGTGTGCGATATTAATATTAATATCTCTGAAAGGGAAAAGTAGCGTTCTGTACGCACACAAATTGCGTTTTCAAACCCTGTCCCTAGAAATACAAACGCTATCCCGGCTACGGCTTTGTTTGTTTTTTAAATAATAATTTTGCTGACATGCAGTGGTTTAGGTTTTGCTAGGGTCGATCAGTCAATGTGTTGGTGTCATGCGTCATGCTCTGACCTGCACCAGGCACTGTATAATGTTGGCCATGGGCAGGGCGAGAGGGGGTGCCGAGGCCGAATGTCAGGCGTACGGGGTCGTCGTGAACTCCATGCTGCCCAGCTCGTCGATCTTGTAGGGCAGCGGCGCGAACCCGATCTGGGACGGTGGCCGCGGCATCCGTTCAAGCAGCACCACCTGCCCAGCCCAAGACCCCCAGCATCAGCGCGTGTCAGAGAAGGCGCCACAGTTAGGTTGGCGGAGCCGACGTTTTGCATTGGAAATGGTTTGGGATTTAGGGGGCACCAACTGACTTATTACTATTGCGTGGACAGTGGGTTTGCTGGGATCTAAAAGTATAGTGCCAAAGCGTAGTGAAGAAAAGGTTTAGTACGTGTGTGAATGTATAATTCAACAGAGACACTGCCTTGGAGGCATACACGAACAATTTTCTATCCGGTGCGGACTGTAGGTAGGTGAGAAGAAAAAGTCCACGTTTCGACGATACTTTTGACATGATATTGAGACAGTTAAACATTTGAAGGGATTTATGGTAGCTATTACTGGGAGTCTCAGAGCGGACGCCGCAGTTTTGTTCTCCCTGCGCAGGGAAGACGCCATAGCCCCTTCGACCCTAGCGAGTATGCAATCCTGCAACGCTGTAGTGTTCACTCTGAGACACCCGGTACAGTATTAAAAAGCTAAAGTAAGTACATGCTGTTTAAACAAATTAAACATAGTACGGTGGCACATGGGATCATCTTAATTACGACTTAAGACAAGTATAATAGGATAATATTGTAAGTAAGTACTTCATTTTCGGACACCAAAAAACACACACAATTTATCTCCTATTAGTACACTTGTATCGCAGATCTGGCTCATGCAGTCTTGCCCTCCGTAGAAATTACGTACTCTAGACTTTTTGATTTAGGGCCGTCAGGGTGAACAGCGTGTTTTGTACTAATGGATACAGTATAGGAAAACAACTACAAAGTAACCACTCTTAGAACCCCGATATAGAACTGCATGGATAGTCACATTAGCAAAAAACGCAAAACTTATGCGACTATCAATTTACAGACTTTATTAAAGAGGCACGTGAAAGCCTTTAACGAACACGATTGGCAGTTAGAAACATTGAATGAATAAAGGAACTCTTCCATTGGTCCACTACTGGACCGTGACTAAAGTAGACTAGAAAACTTTCATATGAAATGTTTAAGTACATGGCACACGTTGATCAAAACTTTTCGCCAAATGAAACACGTAGCAGTTTAGTCTTCCTAGATCATTCAACATAATGTGTTAATCACATTTAGCAGCTTAGTAACACATTGCACGCCATGGCAGTCAAAAAAATAACAACTTAAGTAAATAAGGAACATTTTTGAGATTCTGTAAACTAAATTAATACTTGGAAAATATAATACTGATATAAAATACTTGTACCCCAGCACTTTCAGTACTAAACATCTGGATCTGATTAACACTCGCTGACGTATAAAGTCGCGCAAGAGCAAGGAAACTGTCCACTGAAAATACTGCTTGGTTGAATTTCATTCAGCATGAATGCACTACCTCCGCCCCTCGTCAGCCATGGCTTCACGTTACGTGTGGTGAAAGGAGCAAACAAGCCACACTGTTACGGGGACACGGTGCAACACATGCAGCGCGGGAACCGGCGCGCACGTCAGACTGTTCACGGCCAATGGCACGGTAAGTTCGGTGGTCAGTCGAACGAGCTGAGTGTGACCTCGCTGGTCGAGGCCCTGGGCGCCCCGCTCGTCATCCTCACTGGCACTGGCTGGTCGCTGGCGGGCGGGGCCGGCGGCGGGTGCGGCCCGCTCCTCGAGGGGTTGACCCCCTCTTCCGAGCTAACGCTCCCGTGACTTCCGAGGCTGATCGAAAGTTCTTTCAGCGACTGGAAAGGGAGAAACCATCGTGGCATTGGTTTCTTAAACCGCGCTGCGTTGCAGGTCCACCGAACCGAAACCCATATCGCACGTCGCCCAAGCGAGCAGGTCCGTCCGGCCGCGCGCGCACGGCGCCGCACTCCCAGTGCTGCCAACCCGCTGGTGAGGCCGCCGTCAGCAGCCCTCATCGAACGCGCCCTTCAGTCGAGCGCGCTGCCGGGTTGGCAACACTGACTGCTGTCAGAACATGAGCGCCTCGTCCGGTTCCTCGGAACCCGCGGGCCGAGGCCACGTCCAGAAGTCCATGAGGCGGCCCAGGCCTTGTCCCAGCGCCGAGCCGAGGGCAGCCGGGGCGGTCTGAGGGGTCGAGATGGGGGCCGAAGAAGAGGCAAGAGCGAGGCCGGGGGCAGGGCCGAGGGCGGGGCTGGCCGGGGGGCTGGCCGGGGGGCTGGGCGAGCCACTGAGCGAGCTGGGCAGGGAGGACTGTTCACTCACCTGGTCCAGCAGCTTGGTCTCCTCGTCGTTGAGTGGCTCCCACTGCAGCTCCCGATCCGTGCGGTCCTCTGCGACAAGACAAACTAGCGGTTAGCATGCTTGAGGTCCTCTTGCGTGTACGATACAGGATAAGAGTCAAGCCAACGATAACATTCCTACAAGCAACCAGGCGGTCAGGCTGTACGCACGCAGCATCGCTACTTGTTGAGATTTACAACTACGGAACTACGCTACTGTGTTAATGAGTAAATCGATAACGGTTACAAATGACATTCAAATGACTCAAATTGATCGTAGCAAGTAAACACAAAGCGGCATTTTCAGGCCCATAGATTTCGTATTTTCAGCATATGCCAACGAACCACATGGTTGCTAGTATTTAAGGATTTGGTTTTGGATGTACAGATATTACTAGGGGATGAAACCTCTGAATACCTAGTGGAGCGCAAAAGAGAATTATTAATTATTTACATTTGCACTTCAAAAGGGCGCGAGAAGAAGGGCGTGACAACGAACGCCACCTCCAACTCCACCAACCCTCATTAAAATGGAGATAGACTACTCCCGCGAAGGTAATCACCCCTTTAAGTGCTTTCGGAGGCTGCCGAAGGGTCGTCAGAGATGTCAAAGCCTCCCACGATTGCAGGTATATTCTCAAGGACACTGTTAGTATAATAAGGTGCAGAAGCTGAAAAAAGTGAATGGCCAGTGACGTACACGTATATGTATCATGTGCAATGTGACATGTTGGCTCTGTCATTAATATAGGATGACTAACGGATTATTATTCTCTTTTTCACTATACGTTGCGATGTGCACTGACTTAAGAAGTAGCCAACTCAGACGCAACCATGCTCTTGTCCCACGCGTGTCAGAGCCACAACACAGCGGTGTTGCGAGGATGCCTACTCCAGGGGCCATGACGCCTTACTGGTAGAGCTAGGCAAACCCGCATACTATTGTGTCGGAGCCCTGACACATGGTAGAACCTGATTAAAAAAAAATGACCGTGAGCCACACCGTATATGTATATGAAACCTCGTGTGATGCGGTGACGTATTACTAGAGCAGCCAACATCTAGGCGACACAGAAAATAAAGTTTGAAAATCTGCTGTTTTCACGAACATTTGCGGTCGTCGTCCGAGAAACCCCGGGCTGTCTGTGGCCCTGTCGGGAACGGTCCTGGAAAACCTGCAAAACCCACCGCATCAGAAGGAGATTTTTGTGTTTTTTTCTGACAAAATGGTTGGTTCATAACCCGACCAGAAAGAACATTAATCAAACCTTCGATGGAACCTCGCACCGAAAACTGTTCGGAAATGGTCGAGAAGAAATACAAAACACGAAAAAGGTGAAGGTGCATCTGTTCACTATCTGACTATGAGTACATCTGTTTCCCGAAAGAGGCAGCCTTCCCTCCCAGGAGAGTCAGCTTCGTGCCATACTCCCTGCACCGTGTGCCGCGAGCGGGGAGTATTGACCGGCAGCGGCAGAGGGCCGCAGGGCAAGGAGTGGTGCCCGTCGGGGCCCTTCTCGCCCCACTCCCCAATATATACATGTCGAACTGTCTTCAGTTTAGAATTGAAAAAGCTTATTTGAAAATTTTTTAATTTATCTAAACTTGCCGCTTTTTCTCGGCATATCACAGTAATTTCCCCTGGAAACTGGTAAGCAAATTTACGTGATTCCTTAAAAATGCCGCATTCACTGCTCATGCATACTCACCCTGGAAGCGGATCTGCTTGCCGCCGTTCTGCTGGCCGGCGCCCGGCGCCACGGGCGGCGACACGTGCATGGGGCTGGTGGGCTCGCTCTTCATGAGGGGCTTGGCGGCGGAGCCGTTCTGCTTCTGCTGCTGTTGCTGCTGCTGGCGCGCCTTGTAGGGCGAGGGCGCGGTGGGCGGCAGCAGCGGCGGCGGGTTGTGCCACAGCATGGCGGCGGCCTGCTCGGCCTCCTTGCGCCGCCGGTAGTTGCGCTGCGTACGGTACAGGTCGTAGCCCACGCCCAGCAGCACGATGCCGAAGATGGACGTGAGGACGATGAACACGACTGCGGAGACGGGGAGCGGTAGAGGTGAGACAGAGGGGCGGCAGAGCTGCGGCTTGCAGTTACAGCACACGGCGCATACTCACTCTTGCCGAACCCTTCCTCGACGGTGGACGCGTCCGAGTACTGCGACTTGTACGGCACGCGGTTCGGAGGGTCCTCCACCCAGGCCTTGTCCCTGCCCTGCAATCACAATGGAGCGCGCAGAACGCGTTTAAAGGAGGCTGCAGGAGAGGCGGCTCAAGGTGGCGGCAGGGGCGCGCACCCAGCGGTACTCACCACGCTGAGCAGGCTGCTGTTGAGGGACGGGCTCGGCCGAGGCTTGTGCATCACGTCGAAGTTGGAGCACTGCGCGCTGCGTACGCCCTGCGGCGTGATCACCAGCACCTTCTCCGAGCCGTTCTTGATGAAGGCCATGTACTCGTCGACCGGCTTCATCATCTGGTGGTTCACCTCGACGAACACGTCTGCAGGAGGGTCGTGGTTACAACAGGGGACAGAGAGCACAACGGGCTGAGAGGATGGAAACAACCGCCGCTGCGATACTCACTGGACAGGCAGCCGCTGTAGGACGTGTAGGCGCCAAAGCGCGGGTCGCTCGTCTTGAGGCCGCCGATGTGCACGGCGTCGCTCACGCGGTTGCTCGCGTCCTTGTCCTCGGTGAAGCTCAGCACCGAGATGGGCTGCAGGTCGACGGGCTCGCGGTCGATGAGCAGCCGCGCCGCGTTGCCGTCGCGCTTGTAGTAGAGCGAGTGGCGCGCGCCGTTGAGGAAGTTGCGGTCCTTGATGCGCGCGCCCACCGACGTGGCCGTGCCCTCGCGGTCCTCCTGGAAGATGAGCTCGCCCTCGGCGGAGATGGCCACCAGCAGGTAGTAGCTGCGCCTGGAAGGAACAAGGAACGCGAGTTTTGGATTTATATCTGGAAGTAAAGACGGAGGTGAGTTTGAAATTATCTAGAGGTAAAAGGGATGCGAGTTTGAAATTATCAGGAAGTATCGAAGCGACGATTGGAACAAAGTCTGTTTTGATTACTTGAGTGATTCTTATTTTTCTATATTTTGTTTAAATTAAAATCAAGTAAAAGTAAAGGAACTGTCTGAAGATGGCATCCCCATTGCATTGTAAGGAAACTAGAAGCTACGAACCTATTCTCGGTCTGGATGAGCAGCAGTGACGTGCTGCGGTGGCGAGCGTCGCTCGACGAGAAGGCGAGCTGCACCTTGACTTGGTTCACCTCTCCCTCGAGCGTAAAGTTGCGCAGGAGCACCGACTCGCCACCAAAGTCCGCACCCTTTTCTGCGAGCAGAGAAAGATTGTAAAAGAAACACATATTGAAGTACCTTCTTTGCAGGATCTCGTATCTGAACCGCCTGTGAAGCGGCGCATAGGCCACACGCACAGCAGCCGTGCCCGACAGGTTCTCTGCCTCAGGCTGAGAGCCCCTGTGGTTGGCGTGGTAGGCCACCCGGCCAGCAGGTCAGCGAGGCGGGCGGCCCAGCCAACGCTCTGCAGGGGCTCTCTCGACTGGGGCAGCTGCCGTAGTAGCCCGTCTCTCTCTCACCTTGTCCGCAGAACTCGCCGTAGTACGACGTGTGCTCGCAGTTGCAGGAGCTCTCCCCCTTGGCAAAGTCCTCGATGCAGATGCCCTGGTGCTTGCAGGGCTCCTCATCGCACTTCATGCGGCAACCGGCAATCACGCCTACGGGTCCCACGATATCTGCAGTGGGAATGACAATTAGCCACATCGAGCATCAAGTATCTTGTGCAGAAAAGTTACCTGCTGACTAAAATTTAATTATACCTAAAATTCAACTCGTATGTTTGATACGCACCGACTGGGTTGGCCGCGTTGGCATTCAGGTCGTAGACGGTGTCGCCAATCTTGAAGCCGCGGATGCACCCGATGAAGCCCGTCAGCTGTTGAGCCTCGGGGCTCACCCGAAGCAGCGTCTCGTCCTCCATGCCGCCCAGCTTCATGTGGAAGTACTCGGTGGGCGGGGCGGGAGGGCGCTGCGGGGCCAGCACCTCTGGGGCAACAACAGGGTCCTTAGTCGTGTTTGGGGCCAAGGGCTTGGGGTTGGAGAACGGAATAAACAAAAAGAATTAGCTAAATTGGCGAATGCGTTCGAAAATATGACCTTCGATTAGAATATTGTTAGCCCAGCTTATTCTTTGCTAAAATAGCTAAAAAAAATTGCCCGAACAGTTGTCTAGAGAATACATTAACTAGCTGTGAAAGCTAATATGTTAGCTCTCTTAGCTAAGAATTAGCGAAACGAGCTTGTTTTGTGATCTAAGGTCATGTTAGCGATTGCATTATCTATTTTAGCTAACTCTTTTTTGCGTGTTGGAGGAAATGCCGCCGGACGCGCCTGGTGCTTACCCTTCTCCGGGTTGGACCAGGGCTTGTTCCGGTACTCGGTGAGCAGCAGCACGGGCGCATGCACAGTGGCGTTGCGGTCGTTCACATGCATCGTCAGCTCGCCGCCCTTGCGGATGATGGCCACCTGCACCGACTTCCCGCTGTTGAGCCCTACACAAAGCAAACGCATATCGTTATTCGAATGATTTGACAGTTTGAAAAATACACTGTTAAAATTAGTATTGTAAATTTACGATACCTGTATCGTAAACTTTCATAGCGACAAGTGTTGTTATATTACAACACTCTTGTCAGAAAAATATCGTTATTTTACGGTAATGTTGTTACAAAATTTTTTTTCTTAAGATCAGGGAGAGGGTGTTGACTATTTCTGTATGGTTTACAACTATGTCATCAGATTACAACATTCTTGTGAACATACAAACAATATCGTTTAGAAACGACTCGGTCCTGTTTCTCAACAAATAAATCGTTATATTACAGAAAAAAAAATCGACTAATATTCTTAACTTTCAATTTTCTTTTCATCAAAACTGAGAAAACAACTCATTTTTATTTCTTTCTGTAAAATAACGATTTGTTCGTTGAGAAACATTTTCTTTCGTTTTAAAACAATGAGTTCGTTCTAATACGATACCAATGTAGTTTTGCCTAAGAATGAATCTTTCCATCAACAAACGGATTTGTCGTACTAAAACAAGCTTACTGTTAATTAACGTTGCTTTCGTTTTCTGTTGAAACAACAATGTTGTATTTAAACGACAAATTTCTTACAAAATTTGTCGTAATTTTACAACTTTTTTTAACAGTGTATGCTCGTAAATTTACATCGTTTGGTTGTTAGACAAAAAAAATGTGAATTTGTTACAGGCCATTTTTGTTGTTTCTCGTTCAATTTCAAATTTCAAGTCGATAAAAAGAGCTTGTAAATATACAATTTCAGATTGTAATTTTTACAACAGACACCATGGAAAATTTTCCTGTAAACCTACGACTATTTTTTACAGTGAATTTTTTAATTTGGCGGTTTGACACCCGACTACTCCGAAGAATATATTTCACCCTTACCTTGGTACTGTACGGCAATACGCTTGATTTCGTTGCCCGAGTTGAAGAGGAACACGAGGGTCTTCTTATTTTGGATGTATAAGTGAACGAAGTTGTTGAGGTGGTCGTTGGCGTACAGGACGAGTGAGTTGGCGTCGTACGTCCTCAGGTTGATTAGGATGTTTTCAGACAGCATTCGCTTCAGCAGCGACTTCTCGGCATCCGTGTTGTTGAACAGGAAGTTCTTCTTCATGTACGTGTCGCGGTGGATCATGGTCATAGCGTTCACGTTAATATCTGAGAGTGTGGGAAGTTGAAAAGAACGTCATATAGAATAAGTCACACTTAATGGAAACATTTTGGCACACTTACTGGTCTCGCAATACTGCCCGATGTACGCCCAGGGGTTCTCGCAGACGCACTCGAAAGTGGACCACAGCTCCTTGCACTGCGCTCCGTTCTTGCACGGGTTCGGGTCGCAGCTCGGCTTGCAGTCCTTGATGATCTCGCTCAGGTGCACACTCATATACGAGTAAATGTCCAGCACCTCGCCGTTGACGACCAGACCGCGGAAGCAGCCAATCAGACCCTGGGAGATCGAGCTCTTCTTTAGGAGGTCCCTGCAGTCCGCACAAAAGAAACACATCACTGGCCATCGTCGATCAAAGGTTACCTCCCAGCGAGGTTGTCATCAGATTGACGTGAATCGGTCGAAATGTCGTCAAAAATGGGACTATTTTAATTTTCTTTGATGTGAGTGGACGTGGGATTGACGTCAGATTGATGTGCCTTAATTAAGCAGAGTGCTCGCTGGGCTCCGACAAGGAGTGCACGCTTGGGTGCGCCGCGGTGTGTGCAGTGTGCACTCTGCTCACAGTCGGTCAGTAAAACACCGCCAGGAAGGAAAGAGGAGGTCGTTAAAACGTTATGGAAAGGCGGCCCCTCTGGGCTGCTATAGGCCCCTTAGAAGGCCATCATGTCACGAGGTTATGCCGCAGTAACTATGAAAGGTTAAGTAAAACCTCGACCCTCGGCCCTTATGCCACCTGGATCCGATACTCGCGCTCACTGCACGCTAGCTTCTCTACGTGGCCGAGGAAAATTGACCTCACATGTTGCAAACATGAGTATTCAGAAATACACATAAAAACCTACACTCAGTACGCGACGCGCTACTCACTCGGTGGCGCCGCCGATGAACATGCTGCCCTCGAACGGCCCGAACTCCTCCTCGGGCATCAGGTCCACCATCTGGTAGTCGGTGTTGATCATGAAGCGGACGTGGTGCTCGTTGTAGTCGATCCATATCTTCTGCCACTCGCCAGAGTTGAGACGGCGCTGCGACTTGATCTCCAGCTCACGAGAGCGGCCAGTGTTGAGCGTAAAGTTGAACGTCAGCTTGAAGTCTAGGGTAACAAAATTTAAGGGGTTACTTAGAGAACAAAATTGGTATCTGCTTAAAGCGGAGGAGGTTGGGGCGGGTCTGTTGAGATTTCAAAAGTGATCATGACGACTGCAAGACAACTGACCGCTGGTGAGCGCCACCATGAAGGACGGCAAGTGAGGCCGGATGGGCGGCTGGTACAGCAGGATGGCGTTCTCTCCTGTGGTCCGGAAGCTGAAGGCGATGTCTCCCTTACGCCAGCCGGGCACCTCGATGTAGGACTGGCTGGTGGTAAACGTCACGACGTACGTCTGCGTGTCTGCAGCGAAATAAATCGAAAGGAACTTCATGTCAAATCTGATCGAGGACACATCTCGCTCGACGCGGAGGACTCCGTACTTGTCTCGACGCACTCCAGGGGGCCCAGGGTGATCCTCCCCAGGGCGTCCGCGTCCAGGTCCTTCTGCTGCAGGAACACCATTTCCGTGATGCCGAGCGAGCTGGGCGTGCCGAAGTAGCCCTCGTCCGAATGCCACTTGCTCTCCGAGATGTCGCAGTTGCACGACTGGTCCGGGTTGACGCAGGTCCGGTTGGTCGAGCAGGGGCAGGCGCCTCGCTTGACGTTGCCCAGGTAGTCCACGGTGCCGTTCTTGGCCGAGCCAATGAACCAGGTGGCCGAGTGGAGGTCGAGCGGTGCCTTGTAGCAGTCGTACTTGATGTACTGCGAGCAGTACAGCGAGTGCGAGATGAGCTCTTGCAGCATCTCGGAACTGAACTCGCGGTACTTGATTGTGAAACTGAAGTCTGACTCGGAGGCTCCGCGCACGTCCTGGGTGCCACCAAAACAAACAGCTGCGTTAATGTCGTGCGGTCACGAATACGGATGTGGTGGATACAGAGGAGTGCTCACCACTTGGCTCGGTAGGTTGTGCTCCACGATGGTCTTGGTGGCGTCCTCCTCCGACTGGAACTCGCACTTGACGTGGGCGGGCGGGAAGCGACCGTTACCATCGATATCAATCAGATACACATCGGGCTTGGTGTATCCCAGCAGTGCAAGCTCTTCGCACGTCTTGCGGAACTCGGCTACAAAGAGTAAAATCAAAATCAATACCCGCTACCAGAAAAAGGGATAGCAACGCCTCCACACGGTGTGAAGTCCAAGCAGCGGCTGCTTACCGAAGTGGCAGTTTTTGCCGATGTAGCCCGTGCCCTTGCAGTCGCAGGTGACGCGGTCGTCCTTGACGGAGCACTTGCCGCCGTGCTCGCAGGCGTTGGGCCTCGTGCAGGGGTCCACCAGCTGGCAGTTGTCCAGCGAGACGGTGCCCACGGTGTGCTTGGTGCGGACCACGTAGCGCGGCTCCAGCGGCACGCCGTTCACCGCCACGGATCGCATGCAGCCCACCAGACCTGTCGATTGCAAATGTCCGTCAGTCCGCTGTTCACGTGGTCCGTCGTTCAGCGCCGCTTGTTCAAAGCTCACCAGTGTTGGCCTTGCTGCCGAGCGCGCTCCCGATGATGACGCGGTCGCCCATCGTGAACTCCAGGCCGAACAGCTGGGACTGCTTGTGGCGGTAGTCCACGGTGAGCTTCACCTCGCCCTTGGAGTAGGAAAGGTCGACCTGGGGAAGTGCAAAGAGTCAGCAGGGGCAAGCGGTTGCAGCAAGACGTGTATCTCACAAATGCGTGACGACACGGTGACAATCAGAACTGAGTTTGGTGGTGAATAAAGACTCACGTTGTGCCAGTTGGCTCGCGAGTCGAAGGTGACGGTGGTGAGGTGCGTCACGTTCTTGCCCACCTCCGGGATGAGCTCGAAGCGGATCTGGTCGTTGACCACTCGCACCTGAAAGAGAGCACGGTTAATATTGCCGACCGGATTTGTAAAAGCTTCTGTTTTTCACGGCTCTTTCTTAACGTGTACCTCCCAGTAGCCGGTGCCCGCTGCGGTGGTGACGTTGGAGGACACGAGCACGGCCATGTTGCGGTAACTCTTGAACTCGAAAGACAGCGACAGGTTGTTGTGCACGTTGCTCGCCGGCCACCAGATGTGCGACGAAGGGAAAGGGAACGTGAGGGGGATGATCTCGACGTCGGCCTCGTAGAACTCGGGCTCGAGCACGCCGATGTAGTGCACCTTGGGGTTGCCCTTCTTGAGCTCGTACAGGATCGAGACTTCGTTGAAGAAGACGTACTTGAGCGTGCCGGCGAAGTTGTTGTTGGACAGGAGGCCCCGCTTCTTGTTGAGCTCGGGGCCGCCGCCGATGTAGATCTCCGGGTCGATCTGCAGGAAGTGCTGCGTGCCCGGCAGCGAGATCTCCCTCTTCTCCGAGCCGAGCGAGATGTGCACGCGGTCGCGCACGTGGTAGATGGTCAGGTTGTGCCAGTGGTTGTTGGTCACGGTGGTCTTGAGGTGCGTCACGATGGAGGGCCCCGCCCAGAAGTCCATCTCCACCACGACCGACCCGTTGACGATGGACGCGGCGATGTGGTGGTGGCGGTCGGTCTCTCCGCTCGCGTAGAACAGGGCCGAGTCGTCGAAACGCGTCTGCGAGCGCAAAGCCGTGTGCATGAGTCAATCAATAATAAAGTGCATCGGTCTGCGAAACAGACGCATGAGCGCCGCCGTCGGGGCGGCGGTTTACCTTGAAGAACAGGCTGATGCGGTTGACGTTCGAATGCACTCGGTCCTTCCAGTCGTAGATGCGGTAAGAGACGAAAGACGAACCTCTTAAGGTGAGGACTGTCGCCGCTGCAATAGACACCAAGCCGAGTGGTTAATCCATTCGATACAATTTTTACATGGTTCAGTTTTACATAAAAATGAAAGACAACTTACTGTAGATGTCGCATCGCTCGCCCTCGTACTCGGTGCCGTAGCAGTCGCAGGTGACATCATGGTAGTGGTTGATGCAGTGGCTGCCCACGAAGCACAGATTCTCGCGAGTTCGGCATCTGCAGCCAGTGAGGGGGATACATTTAAGAATAACCATGGCGAAACAAAAGTGTGCAATCCCAGTGAGAGACCCAAAATCGATTATTTCCTAATTTCGTCGATCAACTTTGATACAACGTCAAGGCGATATCGACCGAGATCAAACCAACCGTATTTTTGCCCGCAAATCGGTGTGAATCTGATTTCGTCGTCGACTCGAGCCTGTTACAACATCCAATAAAGCACTCTGGTAAAGCTGAAAGGGAGAAGAATGCGGGGAGCAACGCATTTCTTCTCTGCATTTCAGCTTTACCGGAATGCTCTATTTCTCACTGGGCACGGCTGGTCCGCCCGCTCGCTCACTTGTTAATGCAGCCCTCCTGCACGTTGTCGTGCTTGCTCGCCACGAGCGGCCGGATGGGCTCGAGCGCGCCGGTGCTGCCACCCGCGCTCAGCCGCATGTCCTTGATGCAGCCCACGAACGACTCGATGATGTACTTGACGCCGTGCAGCTTCTCCTCCGGGCTGAGGCCGCCGATGAGGACGACGGAGGGCAGGTCCGTGGTGACGCCGTAGCCCGGCTTGAGGCCAAGGATGCTGGTCTCCTCCGTGCGGTTGTCCACCCGGGCCAGCAGGCGCGCCGCCGTCACGTCGATGCGCACCATCACGCTGTGCCAGGTGTCGCGGTTCAGACCTGGACAAATGTATGCAAATGTGATGCAGGTGAAGAAATTTATCCACATAGCTAAAATATAGCTAGCTAACTAGAGGATAACTATTTACTTGGCTAGGTAGCTAAAATTTGGCCACATTTAAATGTATATAACTATAGATTTAGCTATATTTTAAGGTACACAGCTAAAAAAAGTTCCGACCAGAAACGGATCGTGAAAGCAGATGATACCTTGTGAAGAATTATTCTATTCCAGTCTATTATATTTCCGTATTTACACTTGAGGGGAAAGGGAGGGGGTAGGTGGCGGTGCGGTGCTGTGCGGGGGCTCCAGCGGTAGAAGGGAGGGGGGCCGCTAGCGCTAGCGCGGCCGACTCGGCTCGGGGCTCGGGCTC